>NC_060126.1:152386024-152686233 GCF_021461395.2 Schistocerca americana | reverse complement strand
TGAAGGTATCAGCAGCGAAAAGCGTCAAAGAGTAGCTCTGACCAGTCTAACACACTAGCTGAAGGTATGCAGAGAAATTGTTCAGGAAAACCTTAACATGAAACAACACTCGTTTCACACTTAGTACAAAATCGGACGAACATAATACGCACAGGAGATTGCATTTCAGTGTTAAAAGTTTCCGCCAGGTATAGATATGAGGGAGGAATGTAGGCATCGGCAGAAAGCAGCTTTGACCAGCGTAATGTTTTTCCTACATAAGCCTGATATTAGCCTAGGACCCCGTTCAGACGGTGCCGGCATATCTAGAATCTTTTAAAGCACACCACTGTTTACCGTTCAGTGACGAATAGACCAGGTATTTCACAACTTTCCGATAAATATGCTTAACGACTTGCAGGGAGCGTCCTGTTCTTGAGTCTCTTGTTCATCCGTGACTGATTTCTGCAAACTGGAAACAGAAGCCTTTTGTTCAACTGCGAGGTATACTGCCACTCTATACATTTTCCGTCTTTTTTTTGTTTGAGAGAACATCGATTGTGATATGTTGTTTCCATAGAGACGGTGAAACACCAGTGGAGAAGACATTTGCTGTGTCTCTAGAGATGAGAAACAAATATGATTATCAGTATTAAAATATTAATTGGCTTCATAAAGTCCAAGGATGATCTGGAATGTGTTATATCACGGACATTGATATTTGTTAAAAAAAATACGAGTGGAACCAGTAGTTTCGTCTATTTTCGAGTTTTCCCCTAACAAATTTTCGCAGACGAGATAACTTTCTAGTTAGTCAATGGTTTGCAGCATGTACCACGCTAAAGTTTCGGTTCTGTAAAGATATAATTTCCACTCTTTATCTTCAGAAGTACACTGTGCAGACGATCGGCAGCATAGTGCTATGCAGTTGATATCGAGAACAGTCAAGCAAATGGCAAGATATTCCGGAAATCCATGTGAAAACAGATGAACTCAACAAAAGCACCGTACGAACAGTCCTTGAAGGCCCAACGGCACCGACCGGCCGCCGTGTCATCCTCAGACATGAGGTGTCACTGGATGCCGATATGGAGGGGCGTGTGGTCAGCATGCCGCTCTCCCGACCGTTGTCAGTTTTCGTGACCGGTGCCTCTACTTCTCAATCAAGTAGCTCCTCGATTGGCCTCACAAGGACTGAGTGCACTTTGCTTGCCAACAGCACTCGGCGGACGTGGACAGTCACCCATCCAATTGACCCTTAACATAGACAAATGTAATGTATTGCGAATACATAGAAAGAAGGATCATTTATTGTATGATTATATGATAGCGGAAAAAACACTGGTAGCAGTTACTTCTGTAAAATATCTGCGAGTACGCGTGCGGAACGATTTGAAGTGGAATGATCATATAAAATTAATTGTTGGTAAGGCGGGTACCAGGTTGAGATTCATTGGGAGAGTTCTTAGAAAATGTAGTCCATCAACAAAGGAGGTGGCTTGCAAAACACTCGTTCGACCTATACTTGAGTATTCCTCATTAGTGTGGGATCCGTACCAGATCGGTCTGACGGAGGAGATAGAGAAGATCCAAAGAAGAGCGGCGCGTTTCGTCACAGGGTTATTTGGTAACCGTGATAGCGTTACGGAGATATTTAATAAACTCAAGTGGCAGACTCTGCAAGAGAGGCGCTCTGCATCGCGGTGTAGCTTGCTGTCCATGTTTCGAGAGGGTGCGTTTCTGGATGAGGTATCGAATATATTGCTTCCCCCTACTTATACCTCCCGAGGAGATCACGAATCTAAAATTAGAGAGATTAGAGCGCGCACGGAGGCTTTCAGACAGTCGTTCTTCCCGCGAACCATACGCGACTGGAACAGGAAAGGGAGGTAATGACAGTGGCACGTAAAGTGGCCTCCGCCACACACCGTTTGGTGGCTTGCGGAGTATCAATGTAGATGTAGATGTAGATGAAGTGCTAGGCGAGCCCAACAGCGCTTAATCTCGATGATCGTATGGGAACCGATGTTACCACTGTGGCAAGGCCGTTGGCAGGTGAAAACGGATGAAATCCTGGAAATTTTAACATGCTACTCGATGATTTCAGCATAGAAGTGTTGCAAATATCATCGTTTTTTGGCGTGTAAAATCGGATATTGCAGCTGATATCGGTTTCGAGAACGGTAACTTAATTCGCGATTGACGAAGAATTTCTCATCGACAGAGCTCAGAAATCAAATATTCTTGGAGATGGTCGCAACTAGTTGCAGTAACCACGGTAGCATGCAGGCCCAGGCGGGAACAGTACAGTTAGCTGACGGAGGAACCAACCCAGTCTTTGTACACTAGTCTGAAGTGTGACTGCTGTGCGCAGAGGACGCTCCGATCCTCATCGGACCAGCATGTGTGGGGGACAATTGCCTCGCCTCGGTGGATGACCGACAGACCTCGCAGGGGACTTCTAGCACTTCGAGTTTATACGGTGCATATGCTTCTGCTTTTGGTATCGGTGTGTCTCCATGGTATATGTAGGAGTGCCTGGCGGTCGATAGCTATATGCAGAATGCGATTTTGTATGTTGCAGCATATGAATTGTGTTTACTACAGCGATGTAGTGATATGGCGTGGTGGTACAATCGTTTGTGATGATATAGCCTGGCTGGAGATCGGTTTCACGTCGAAAATTCCAATCTTTCCATGACAGCAGCAGAGCAGTGAAATTGGCTAAGTGTCTTTGGCAGTAGTTTCCGTATTTCACGATCTATCGACCACTTTTGCAAGGTTTAACTGTCAGTGCAATGTGACTGCTTTATTTTTTTTTTTTTTCGTTCTGTAAAAAAACAGTTTTCCGCTGAAATTCTCGTAATTTGTCCATCTGCCGTAAGTGGCGGAACGTGCTCCCACACCAGCAGCAGCATTTTGGCGGATAAATTCAATAACAATATTTATTAAATTTCGTTCGTGTTTTCTGTTTAAGAGCTTTAATCTCGTGTTTTTGTAAGCGTAAATTCATTCAGTTTGTAGCGCACTAGTTGCTCATTTGTTTCGTTTTGAAGACAAGCGTCCGTTCGTTTTCTAACCTGGTCAGTGAGGTTCCAACTCTCGGCTGATACATATCTACAGAGCAGTAAGCTAAGCGTTCATCATTTCCAGTCTTTTCCTCATAGTATGTTTCTAAAATTTTCTGCGTGTTTCCGTTTAAGAGGTGTAAGCTCGCGTTTTGTAAGTGTAAATTCAGGTAGTCTGTAGCACAGTTTTCATTTCTTTTCAACAGCCAGCTACATAGCTCATTGAGGCATCAGTGTCTATTGGTGACACTTCAGGAGGGTAGAAAGTTCCTTATCTAGGGTTTGTCTGCTTTCCTAGTTTACTTCTTTAGTTAGTCTTGCTAGGATGAATAGGATGTGACAAAGAATCTGGCGTGTCCTTTGGGAGACTCAGGTGCCGCTTGTTTCGCCTATGGGCTCTGCTACCAAGGCACCTCCTAGTGCACTCGATGCTGTGGATCCACACGCACAGCAAAGCAACACTCGAGGTGGAGGACGAATGTTGTGGAAACCAGTCGTCTGGCCCATTCAACCTGTGAGTGATCAAGTGGCCGCTTCGTCAGCAGGCTTCAAGCAGGTACGTGACTGATGGAAAGGGGGGGGGGGGGAGAAGGGGGCGGTTTACTAGTTATCGGGAGCTCCAACGTTAGGCGCGTTATGGACCCCCTTAGGCAGATAGCGGTCAGGGCTGGGATGGTTCTGAGGCCATCATTGTTCCCAGAGTTGATCGCAGTCCTTTGGTTTGGAGCCGAGTGGGGGTTCTCAGCCAAAGGATTCGTCGACTCTGTGACGGTCTTGGCTGCAGATTTCTAGACCTGCGTTATCGGCTGGGGATTTACAAGACTCCCCTTGATAGATCAGGGGTGCACTACACAAAGGAAGCAGCTACTCCACTGCTTATGGAGTACACATGAGGTTTCTTAGGCTAGGCAGTAGTTTGAGGTTCTCCGATGAACACGCGTAAGTTGATACGTAGCAAGGGAAGTCAGACCGCGTTCAGTGTAAGACACTTTGACTGCCAAAATTTTATCAGTAAATTGTCGAAGTATAAGTAACAAAAGTTCCCGAATTTACTGCCTTCCAGGAAAATTCTTGCCGTCAAATTACTCTCGGGACAGGGAACTGGCTGAAAGCCGATATGCAAAGCTCTGAGATATTTAGCGAGTTATGGAATGTGTATCGGAAAACAGATTAGGGTCCATAAAAGGGGGAGTGTTCATTGTAGTTGGCAAAAGTATTGTCTCTTCTGTGGTCGAAGTTGAGTGTGGTAATGGAGTGATCTGGACGCATATAGTACGTCTAGGTGAAACCATGTTAATTTCTAGATGTTTTTACCGATCACCCAATTCTGCTGTGACAGTCCTAGAGCCATCCAAAGAATTATGTGGCCAGTAGCGCGTAAATACCGAGATCATGCTTTACTAGTTGGAGGCGACCTTAACATACTGGAATGTCTATGGATTCATTGCAGGGGGTACAGACAGACAGTCATACGAGGTACTTTTGAACACGTTTTTTGAAAACTGTCTTGAACCGCTAGTTCGGCAGCCCACACGCACTGGAAATATTTTAGACCTTGTAACCACAAACAGGCCGGAACTTATCGATAACAGCAGTATAGAAACAGGTATTAGCGATCACGATGTCACTATACACACACACAAAAAAAAATTTACAACACCTCGGTTCCGAGAGTTCCAGAACTTGTACAGAAAATTGGAATAGAGGTCAACATAAACATCATTTCCGCCCTTTTTATTGCTCATGAAAACCACACATTGCATGTTGTACCACCATACAGCGAGACCTTCAGAGCTTGTGGTACCTCTAAACCCAGTAGCACGTCCTCTTGCACTGATACATGCCTGTATTTGTTGTGGCATACTACCCACAAGTTCATCAAGGCACTGTGGGTCCAGATTGTCTCACTCCTCAACGGCGATTCGACGTGGATCCCTCAGAGTGGTTGGTGGGTCACGTCGTCCATAAACAGCCCTTGACAATCTATCGTTCGATAGGATTCATGTCTGGAGAAAATGCTGGCCACTCTAGTCTAGCGATGTCGTTACCCTGAAGGAAGTCATTCACAAGATGTGCATGATGGGGATGCGAATTGTCGTCCATGAAGACGAATGCCTCGCCAATGTGCTCCCGATACGGTTGCACTATTGGTCGGGGGATGGCATTCACGTATCGTACAGCCGTTATGGCGCCTTCCATGATCACCAGTGGCGTACGTCGGCCCAGCATAAGGCTACCCCAAAAAAGCAGGAAACTTCCACCTTGCTGTACTCGCTGGGCAGTTTGTCTAAGGCGTTCAGCCTGACCGGGTTGCTCCAAACACGTCTCCGCCGATTGTCTGGTTGAAGACATATGCGACACTTATCGGTGAAGAGAACGTGATACCAATCCTGAGTGGTCCATTCGGCATGTTTTTGGACCCACTGTACCGCGCTGCATGGTGTCGTGGTTGCAAATATGGACCCAGCCATGGATGTCAGTAGTGAAGCCGCGCAATAGGCAGCCTATTGCGCACAGCTTGAGTCGTAACACGACGTGCTGTGGCTGCACGAAATGCTTTATTCAACATGGTGGCGTTGCTGCCAGTGTTCCTCCGAGTCATAATCCGTAGGTAGCGGTCATCCACTTCAGTAGTAGCCCTTGGGCGGCCTGAGCGAGGCATGCCATCGACAGTTCCTATATCTCTGTATCTCCTACACGACCGAACAACATCGCTTTGGTTCACTCCGAGACGCCTGGACACTTTCGTTGTTGAGAGCCCTTGCCCGCATCTCGTGGTCGTGCGGTAGCGTTCTCGCTTCCCACGCCCGGGTTCCCGGGTTCGATTCCCGGCGGGGTCAGGGATTTTCTCTGCCTCGTGATGGCTGGGTGTTGTGTGCTGTCCTTAGGTTAGTTAGGTTTAAGTAGTTCTAAGTTCTAGGGGACTGATGACCATAGCTGTTAAGTCCCATAGTGCTCAGAGCCATTTTTTTGAGAGCCCTTCCTGGCACGAAGTAACAATGCGGACGCGATCGAACCTTGGTATTGACCATCTAGGCATGGTTGAACTACAGACAACACTAGCCGCGTACCTCCTTCCTGGTGGAATGTCTGGAACTGATCGGCTGTCGAACCCTCTCCATCTAATAGGCGCTGCTCATGCGTGGTTGTTTACGTCTTTGGGCGGGTTTAGTGACATCTCTGAACAGTCAAAGGGACTGTGTCTGTGATACAATATGCACAGTCAACATCTATCTTCAGGGGTTCTGGAAACCGGGGTGATGCAAAAATTTTTTTGATGTGTGTATTAACTGTGGTTACGAAAGTTAATAGATGAGTTAAGAAGGTTAGGACGGTTTTTCTGCTAGAAAGAGCAGATAAGTAGTTGTTAGCATCGCATTTAGATGGTGAACTGACATCTTTTAGTTTCACTAAGATAGACATAGAGGAATTATGGGCAAAGTTTAAGCAGCTTGTAAATCGTGGTCTGGAAAATTATGT
This sequence comes from Schistocerca americana, assembly GCF_021461395.2. Taxonomy (NCBI): domain Eukaryota; kingdom Metazoa; phylum Arthropoda; class Insecta; order Orthoptera; family Acrididae; genus Schistocerca; species Schistocerca americana. The sequence continues at coordinate 152,679,706 of NC_060126.1, read as the reverse complement.
GCCTAGTAAGTGGATTAAGGAAGGAAAAGACCCACCATGGTTTCATAACGAGATTCGGAAACTGCCGAGGAAGCAGACGCTCTTGCCCTCTCGGTTCAAAAGAGAACGCGTACATGACGACAAGCAGAAGATAGTAGGGTTCAAATGGTTCAAATGGCTGTGAGCACTATGGGACTTAACATCTGAGGTCATTAGTCCCCTAGAACTTAGAACTACTTAAACCTAACTAACCTAAGGACATCACACACATCCATGCCCGAGGCAGGATTCGAACCTGCGACCGTAGTGGTCGCGCGGTTCCAGACTGAAGCGCCTAGAACCGCTTGGTCACTCCGGCCGGCAGTTAGTAGGGATTCATGCGTCTGTGAAAATATTTATGCGCAAAGCGGACAACTACTGCCACTGTTATACCTTAAGAAAAGATCTGGCAGAGAACCCGAGAAAATTCTGGTCCTATGTAAAATCTCTAGGTGGATCTAAGGTTTCCTTTCTGTCACTTGTTGAACGATCTGGTGTGGCAGTTGAAGATTGTAAAGCGAAAGCCGAAGTTTTAAATTACACGTTCAAGGAACCGTTCACGCAGGAGAATCGTACAACCATACCATCGCTTGACCGTCGAACAGACTCCCGTATGGACGACATAGTAGAAGCATAGCGTAGAGAAACAACTGGAGTTAAAAACGAATATGCCACCAAGTCCGGATGTTTCCCAGTTCGGTTTTCCAAAGAGTACTCTATGGCATTAGCCTCTTACTTAACTTGCACTCATCACGAATCTCTCGTCCAGTATAAAGTCCCAAGCGACTCCTGTGTATAAGGAGGACAAAAGAACGGACCCTCTAAACTACAGACCAATATCCCTAACATCGATTCGCTGCAGAACTCTTTATCATATTCTCAGTTCGAATATAATAAATTTTCTTGAGACCGAGAGGCTTATGTTCACGAAATGGTTTCAGAAAGCTTCGCTCGTACGAAACTCAGTTTGCCCCTCTCTCACATGATGTACTGCGAACTGTGAACGAAGGGCAACAGGCAGACTCCATATTTCTAAATTTCCGGAAAGCGTTTCACAGGGTGCACCAATGCAGGCTGTTAAAAGAGGTTCACTGATCGAATAGGTTCACAGATACACGAGTGGCTCGAAGATTTCATAAGTTATAGACACTCGACGGCGAGTGTTCATCAGAAACAAGGGTACTGTCAGCAGTGCCCAAGGTAAATGTGATAGGACCGTTGTTGTTCTCTATATACTCATATGATTTGGTGAACAGGGTGGGCAGCAGTTTTAGGTTCTTTGCTGACGATGCTATGGTGTGGAATGGTTCAAATGGCTCTGAGCACTATGGGACTTAACTTCTATGGTCATCAGTCCCCTAGAACTTAGAACTACTTAAACCTAACTAACCTAAGGACATCACACAACACCCAGTTATCACGAGGCAGAGAAAATCCCTGACCCCGCCGGGAATCGAACCCGGGAACCCGGGCGTGGGAAGCGAGAACTCTACCGCACGGCCACGAGATGCGGATGCTATGGTGTATGGGAAGGTGTCGGAGTTGAGCGACTGTAGGAGCATACAAGATGACTTAGACAAAACTTTTGTTGGTGTGATGAATGGCAGCTAGCTCTAAATGTTGCATAACGTAAGTTAATGCAGATGAATAAGGGGGAAAAAACGTAACGTTGGGATACAGCAATAGCAGTGTCCTGCTGGACACAGTCTCGTCGTTTATATACCTGGGAGTAACGTGGCAAAGGATCACGAAAGGGAACGAACATGTGGGGATTGTGGTAGGAAAGGCGAATGGTCGATTTCGTTTGACTGAGGGAATTCTATGATGGCATGGTTCACCTGTAAAGGAGACTGCATATAGGACGCTAGTGCGACGTATTCGTGATAACTGCTCGAGTGTTTGCGATCCGTACCAGTTCAGACTAAAGGAAGATGTCACAGCAATTCAGAGGCGGACTGCTAGTTTCGTTAAGTTTCGAACAACGCGCAAGGATTTCGGAGGTGCTTCGGAAACTCAAATGGGAATCCCTGGAGGGAAGGCGACATTCTTTTCAAGAAACAACATTGTTAAGAGAACCGGCGCTTGAGCTGACTGCAGAACGTTCTGTCACTTTGAAAATACTTTGGGCGTAAGAACCAGGAAGATGTTGTTGTTGTGGTCCTTACTCCAGAGTCTGGTTTGATGGAGCTCTCCATGCTACTCTATCCTGTTAAAGCTTCTTCATCTCCCAGTACCTACTGCTGCCTGCATCCTTCTGAATCTGCTTAATGTATTCATATCTTGGTCTCCTTCTACGATTTTTACGCTCCACGCTGCCCTCCAGTACTAAACTGGTGATCACTTGATGCCTCAGTACATGTCCTACCAACCGATCCCTTCTCCTAGTCAAATTGTACCACAAACTCCTCTTCTCCCCAATTCTATTCAATGCCTCGTCATTAGTTATGTGATCTACCCATCTAATCTACAGCATTCTTCTGTAGCACCACATTTCGAAAGCTCTATTCTCTTCTTGTCCAAACTATTTATCGTCCACGTTTCTCTTCCATACATGGCTACACTCCATACAAATACTTTCTGAAGAGACTTCCTGACACGAGAATGTATACTCGATGTTAACAAATTTCTCTTCTTCAGAAACGCTGTCCTTGCCATTGCCAGTCTACATCTAATATCCTCTCTACTTCGACCATCATCAATTATTTTGCTCCTCAAATAGCAAAACACCTTTACTACTTTAAGTGTCTCATTTCCTAATCCAATTCCCTTAGCATCACCCAACTTAATTCGACTAGATTCCATTATCCTCGTTTTCCTTTGTTGATGTTTATCTTATACCCTCCTTTTAAGATACTGTCCATTCCATTCAACTGCTCTTCCAAGTCCTTTGCTGTCTCTTACAGTATTACAATATCATCGGCGAACCTCAAAGTTTTAATTTCTTCTCCATGGATTTTAATACCTACTCCGAATTTTCCTTTTGTTTCCTTTACTGCTTGCTCAATATACAGATTGAATAACATCGGGGATAGGCTACAACCCTGTCTCACTCCCTTCCCAACCAGTGCTTCCCTTTCATGCCCGTCAACTCGTATAACTGCCTTCTGGCTTCTATACAAATTATAAATAGCCGTTCGCTCCCTGTATTTTACCCCTGCCACCTTCAGAATTTGAAAGAGAGTATTCCAGTCAACATTGTCAAAAGCTTTCTCTAAGTCTTGAAATGCTAGGAACGTAGGTTTGCCTTTCCTTAATCTATTTTCTAAGATAAGTCGTAGAGTCAGTATTGCCTGACGTGTTCCAACATTTCCACGGAATCCAAACTGATCTTCCCCGAGGTCGGTTTCTACCAGTTTTTCCATTCGTCTGTAAAGAATTCGTGTTAGTATTTTGCTGCCGTGGCTTATTAAACTGATAGTTCGGTAATTTTCACATCTGTCAACACCTGCTTTTTTTGGGATTGGAATTATTATATTCTTCTTGAAGTCTGAGGGTATTTCGCCTGTCTCATACATCTCTCTCACTAGATGGTAGAGTTTTGTTAGGCCTGGCTCTCCCAAGGCTAATAGTAGTTCTAATGGAATGTTGTCTTCTCCCGGGGCCTTGTTTCGACTTAGGTCTTCCAGTGCTCTGTCAAACTCTTCACCAGGAAGATAAGATACGAGAAATTATGGCTGGTTCGGAGGCATATAGTAGTTTTCCCTCGTTCTGTTTGAGAGTGGAACAGGAAACCAAATGACTAGTAGTGGTACGGGGTACCCTCCGGAACGCGGTTTAAGCTGGACTGCGGAATATCGATGTACATGAAGATATGGGTGTAGATGTAGAGAACCTGCATTTGCAGCTGACTGCAGACAGATTTTACTGCTGCCACTGAACATTTCGCGTAAGAACAGTGAAGACGAGATAGAAGAAATTGAGGCTCGTATGGAGGCATGTACAGGGTGGTCCATTGATCGTGACCGGGCCAAATATCTCACGAAATAAGCGTCAAACGAAAAAACTGCAAAGGACGAAACTTCTCTTGCTTGAAAGGGAAACCAGATGGCGCTAAGGTTGCCCCGCTAAAGGGCGCTGCCATAGGTCAAACGGATATTAACTGCGTTTATTTTTTTTTTTTTATTCGTGTAGTGCGTAAAGAAATATGAATGTTTTAGTTGGACCACTTTTTTCGCTTTGTCATGGATGGCGCTGTAATAGTCACAAACGTATAAGTACGTGGTATCAAGTAACATTCCACCAGTGCGGACGGTATTTGCTTCGTGACATTACCCGTTTTAAAATGGATCGTTTATCAATTGCGGAAAATTTCGATATCGTGTTGATGTATGGCTATTGTCAGCAAAACGCCCAACGGGCGTGTGCTATGTATACTGCTCGGTATCCTGGACGACGTCATCCAAGTGTCCGTACCTTTCGCCGGATAGTTACGTTATTTAAGGAAACAGGAAGTGTTCAGCCACATGTGAAACGTCGACCACGACCTGCAACAAATGATGATGCCCAAGTAGGTGTTTCAGCTGCTGTCGCGGCTAATCCGCAATCAGTAGCAGACAAATTGCGCGAGAATCGGGAATCTCTAAAACTTCGGTGTTGAGAATGCTACATCAATATCGATTGCAGCCGTACCATATTTCTATGCACCAGGAATTGCATGGCGACGACTTTGAACGTCGTGTACAGTTCTGCCACTGGGCACAAGAGAAATTACGGGACGATGACAGATTTTTTGCACGCGTTCTATTTAGCGACGAAGCGTCATTCACCAACAGCGGTAACGTAAACCGGCATAGTATGCACTACTGGGCAACGGAAAATCCACGGTGGCTGCGACAAGTGGAACATCAGCGACCTTGGCAGGTTAATGTATGGTGCGGCATTATGGGAAGAAGGATAATTGGCCCCCATTTTATTGATGGCAATCTCAATGGTGCAATGTATGCTGATTCCCTACGTAATGTTCTACCGATGTTACTACAAGATCTTTCACTGCATGACAGAATGGCGATGTACTTCCAACATGATGGATGTCCGGCTCATAGCTCGCGTGCGGTTGAAGCGGTATTGAATAGCATATTTCATGACAGATGGATTGCTCGTCGAAGCACCATACCATGGCCCACGTGTTCACCGGACCTGACGTCCGCGGATTTCTTTCTGTGGGGAAAGTTGAAGGATATTTGCTACCGTGATCCACCGACAACGCCTGACAACATGCGTCAGCGGATTGTCAGTGCATGTGGGAACATTACGGAAGGCCAACTACTCGCTGTTGAGAGGAATGGCGTTACACGTATTGCCAAATGCAGTGAGGTTGACGGACATCATTTTGAGCATTTATTGCATTAATGTGGTATTTACAGGTAATCACGCTGTAACAGCGTGCGTTCTCAGAAATGATAAGTTCACAAAGGTACATGTATTACATTGGAACAATCGAAATAAAATGTTCAAACGTACCTACGTTCTGTATTTTAATTTAAAAAATCTACCTATTACCAAGTGTTCGTCTAACATTGTGAGTCATATGTTTGTGACTAGTACAGCGCCATCTATCACAAAGCGAAAAAAGTGGTCCAACTGAAACGTTCATATTTCTTTGCGTACTACACGAATATGTAATAAAAATGAGGGTTCCTATTTTAGAAAAACGCAGTTATAATCGTTTGACCTATGGGAGCGCCGTCTATCGGGCCAACCATAGCGCCATCTGGTTTCCCATTCATACTAGACAAGTTTCGTGAAATATTTGGCCCGGTCAGGATCAATGGACCACTCTGTATGCCGTCGTCTTTCCCTCGCTGTATTTGCAAGTGGAACTGGAAGGGGAATGGCTAGTAGTGATGCAAGATACCCTCTGCCTGGCTTATGAAGTATGTATTGTAACGTGACGCCTAGGATGGCATGGTGTGGGCAGTGATGCACTGCCGGTGATGCATGAGGGTACAGAAGAAGAAGGCAGCTCATGGATACAAGAAATCCTTTATTGCTATTTATTTACGTTCTTCAGTTTCGATGCTGTTGGTGCTGATCCCTGGTGAGCGCGGCAATCATACCGACGTGGCATCTCCGGTATGTTGACCTCTCAGCCCAACCCTGTCGGCGGAGGCATAAGTCATGCACCGCAGCAGCTGCTGCTGCTGTTGCTGTTGTGTCAGAGGAAGTCTCGCGTTACCAGTCCGTAGCTGTAGTCCACGGCGTCCGCTGCTGTCGCCGCAAATACGGCAGACTGTGTCTCGCCCGGGTGCCATCGGATGAAGGCGTCCTGCCTTAGGAAACCAGTCCAGGGACTGTATATCCGTATGTCCGAACAACTATCAGGCTGAAATGTGAGACAGACAAAATGACCACAAATCCTGTGCACATGTCTCAGCCTTGTCAAGTCGCAATTTTCTTCTATAAATACGGTCTTTATTTCGATTGGAAGACACCGCAAGGTGTTCAAATATTTTTGATTAGAAAGCGTATGCATAATGTGGATCACACAGTGCACTATCAGGTAACCAAAAGATACGAGCTCACGCATGCGCAGTGTCCATGTGGGATGAGATACACTCTAACCTAGTCGAAATCCTATGTCATGGTGACACTATAGTAATCGTAGTTTAACCTAACCTAACCTATCGTAATCCTATGTCGTGGTGATACTATAGTATCACAAATTAATTAAAGGTGCAGCAGCCAGGCTTACTTCGAAGCTGCTCTGGAGAACTAACAATCTGCCTCCCCTGTGTTCTTACGATTAAAAACGTATTGCCTTCAACATATGCAGCAAATTTCATCTTCCCGATTTTGAAATGAAATTATCTTATTGTCCTCATCGTCCTGTTTCTGTAACTGTTACACCACAAAACAGTGAACTTATCCTGTACATGTTGTGACGTACTTGCTACACCAAAACTCCACACAACACGCTTAAAACCACAACATTCGAGTAACTACATCACGAAACACCTTCAAGGGATGTAGGGGGATGCTATACAAGGTGGATCGGATTGAGATGCTTTAACATTTGTTAATGGCAAAAATATATGGAAAACCAGTATTTTCACTTAAGTTTCTACACAAATGACTAGAGCACGTACTCCTAATGAAGTGGATGGCTTCACTATTACATAAATTATCTAATTTGTTATTTAGCTGGCATGTATAGATTATTGATATGTTGCGCTTTTCTTTGCTCGATTACAAGCTTTTCTTAGTCCTTTATTATCTGTGATAATATATTTCAGTTAAATGGATATCAAACTAGACTACTTAGTACGATTTTGGAGTTCCTGTGTTATTCTGATTACGATGGAAAGTTCCTTTGGACATGCATGCAGGCATACAGGCACAGCGGCGAATACAGCTGTTATGAAGTAAATTAAATGTATTCGCAATTGTGAGTAAGAACAACCATCAACTGTAGAATGGAATAACGACAAAGAATATTTGTGCCGCACTGGGACTCGAACTCTGATTTCCCACTTGTCGTGAGCTGTCACCTTACCATTTGGCTACCTTTTATTTATTTTTTAAATTGTTCTCATTTTTTTTGTCGATTTTGTTCGTTGCATTTGTTCGGTGCGGATGTCCGCTGACACCCTTTCAAGTTCAGTGTTTAGCCGTTGACACGGCTTTTTTTATTATTATTATTACAGAGGGCAGCTAACCTTCTGATCGAACACGCTGAGCTACCGTGCCGGCGTCTATCTGTACACGACTCACAGCCACACCCAAACTGCCCTATGTCCTCAGCCATGCGACTATGCATTTTTCTGTTGATACCGGGCAAGCGACTTTCAAGTTCAATGTCTGACCTGCACAGGAATATACATAATGGATGTACGAATACAGGTCATAGACGTATGGCTGACGACATATGGAAGCTTGGGTGTGGCCGTGAGTCTTGCACGGATAGCTAAATGGTAAGACGACTGCCCGCAATAGCGGGCAAGCCAGGTTTGTTTTCCATTACAGCAAGAATTTTCTGACAACTGCGAATACATTTAATGTACAGACTAATTTTAGTCCGCTATATTGAGTGACCAATCCTGTTTCTCTGAGCGCTATGATAGTGCAATTTCAACTAAGAAAAATTAATTTTAGCACCAACAAAAGTTATTGGGCCCGTAAGTAGCTCTTCTTGTGATACATTATTTGGAGTCATCGAAAAAGTTTCCACGGTCTTACACACAGGCATTCTTGATCTTCTTGTATATCTTCTCCTCCTGTACGGCATGGCTGTGTGCTTCGTGGGGCGGCCTCGAGTGAAATGAGCGTGCTGCTGCCTGCATAGCAGATGTACGTCAGAGATAAGGTGGGCGCGGCAGGAAGTCGCGCGTTAAAAAACCGCAATGGCGGCGCTGGAAGTGCCTTTTTCGTGCGGATCGCCCTTAGTTAAAACTAGAGGGCGATCCCCCGAGCTCTAGCGGCGGCCAAGCGAAACTCGTTCAAGGTCACCCACCAATATGGCGGCGCACACAGCCATGAACTGTACAGTGAAAGTAATCTCAATTTGTTTTTTCTGTGTGTAATTTTCTCCTTTTTACAATGATGTACATGTGTCTTTTGGATTGTGATGTTGCAAAGTAGTGAAATATGGACAGTTGGAACGTCAGTCCCAGAGTCAAGTGCAAGTGGGTTGGATGCCATAAGTTCAATGGTGTGGTAAAAATACCATTTCTCCTACGTGAAAATCACCATGTGGCACCAAAATGAATATTGGGAAATATTTCGATGTGAAACAATTGTCGTTATGATACAATATACACTGGCGAATCCAATGTGGCAACGGCAGTGGCTGTGGCAGCATCAGGTTAATATCTCATAGCATAAGTGTCAGTAAGTCGGGGTGAGCAGTGTGGAGGTCATGTGCTCTTATGGAACATATCATGGAAGATATTTTTTGCTCGTTTTAAATAAAGTACATACATTTACCATTCCTATCCCATGCTGATGGTGGCGTTGGCAACATGGGTATGAATGTAAGTGTAATTTAATGATGCCTCACATATGTACATACATGTCTGTAGAAATGTACCTGTATGGAATTTTTTTAAAATTCTCCACTGTTCTTATGTACTCACACTAAAGTCATGATGTTACACACCACTTAGGTAACCTAATAGCTACACCATAACGTGTCACCCATTGTTTTTAACAAGCTAACAAATCAAGGACAAGTTCCTTACAGTGAATAGGTGTATAGCAAGACTCTATTTCGTTAAATAATGCACAGTGCTAATTTTTAAACATTAAACTAGTGGAATATCAATGTATTTGTTTAACTAATGCAGTGCAGTAATTTATAACATTTACTCTCTTGTATTTACAATACTATATGTGCGTCTTTGGAAGACAATCTTGGAAAGTGGGTATCTGGAACCCTCTGGCAGAAAATTGCCCCAAAACTGTAAATATCAATGGTAAGTGGTCATGCGCTGGAGTTCTTGAAGAAAATGTCATTGAGCACAATACTCTGCTCCTTATGCGAAATCTGATTGCAAATGTCACTTAAGCTCCACACAGGTACTATCTGCAGCTGCTGTTTGATGGTGATCAACATATGTACATAGCGCGTATAACGATTCAATCTGACGGTAATGGCTACTATACCCCTAAGAGTGGTGGGGAGGAGTGATGGTGAGAGTTAAATTTGACCAACTGGATTACACTCCCAGGTAAGAAGAGTGGTAGAGGGGAGGTACCCATTATTACGGAAATAAATTATTGTAATTAAGATTAAGCTAAAAGCATCCTTCATGTGCATAAACATGAGTGGACTAATTGGTCAGCGGTGGCTGCCATTTTGGATAATTAAAATTAGGGTAAAAGCATTTGCTCATATGTTAGTTTCCATAAACGTAATTAAGAGCATAAGTGAGCAGTTTATTTACATTTGGTCATAAATTACACCTTCAAAAACATAACAAGTGATTGGTTTATTTACATAAGCAGTCTAGGCCAAGTGGTCAGTCTATTTACATAATGAGAACAATGGGCCTTTTGACCCAGAACTTGTACTGCTCCACTCCTTTTGTCTACTTTGCTCTCCAACAAAGAAAAAAGTGCTAGCCTTATTTTTTTTGTTTCATCAGAGATCGCGCAACAACAGCCTGAAAATGTTACATTCAGATTTTTATGATTTGTGACACCAAAGAAAGCCAGTGACAACTATTTTTGTGGATAAAATTACGTTGATGACTAACCGATCCTAAATAATAACTAAGAAATCCTGCTACAGAATAAAAAAGTAAAAATAATAAACGGTCGATTTATAGCGATTATGAGGGGGCATATTACAGAGTTACATACTATCGCATAGGGTAGTAAGCTACTATGTTGAAGTGTTTCAGATATAACCGTGTGATGGAGAAGTGAGACATAGACTTTCACATAGTATATTTCCCACATTTTCTAACTCCATTGTCTATGCAGAGCTACCCTTTTGATGTTAACCATTTTTGTTTCAGCCTGCCATTATCTCAACTTAGTCAACAATGGACTCTCCATGCTGCTGGGAGTCCTGTTGCTGGTGGCGGCACTGGTGGTAATACATTAAGCACGTAGTTGCTAAAAAGCTTTGAGCTAAAGTGCTATGATAAGTCTACAAGAGTGGCATCTCGTAATTAAAGGGTCTCAGACAGAACTGTCCCAAAATATATACACCACGTACCAAAAAATATGAATTTCCTAGAAGACATGATCAGATGTAAATATCATTTCGTACGTGCACACAGGATCAGTGGCTATGCAGATGATTAGAACTGTAATACTGTGTGGCAGGTAGAATGCCCACCAAAAATATTAGTGATGTATGTGTTTAGTGTTATTACCAGACCTGGTAGGGTATATGAGGCGTGTGAATAACGTCAGACATTAGGTGATCATTGTGAAGGAAACAGAAATACCACGTGCTCGTGTAAGATACCGTTGTTAGCATCTCACAGAGTTAGAAAAAGCTTCATTGAGGGTCTCGATTTGTCAAGCTAGTCGAATTGTGCAATATCCAAATTTGTCGAACTTTTGAACGAAGCAGTGGCACAATGTTGCACTTTAGAGGGACGAGAAGACAGGCATACTCGTCATTAATTTCTGGTGAACCACATCTGACCACAGCCAGGAAAGAACACTGTATTGTACACCAAGTACATCGTAACCCCTTCACATTTATGCCCGACATTTGAGAGCAAGTAATGGACTCCCTACAGCACTCTGTATTAACCCACACTGTTAGTCAGAAGCTAGCAGAAGCCAGGGTAGAGAGTTGGGACGAGAAGACAGGCATACTCGTCATTAATTTCTGGTGAACCACATCTGACCACAGCCAGGAAAGAGCACTGTATTGTCCACCAAGTACATCGTAACCCCTTCACATTTATGCACGACATTTGAGAGCAAGTAATGGACTCCCTACAGCACTCTGTATTAACCCACACTGTTAGTCAGAAGCTAGCAGAAGCCAGGCTAGAGAGTTCCCATTCCATACATAGGCTCCTATTAACACTATAACACAAATGGCGGCATTTGGAATAGTATTATAACTGGGAAGCATGGACTGCTGATGAATGGTGTCACACTGTGTTCTGTTATAAATTATAATTCAGCACTATCCTGGATGACAGCCATCAGTGAGTATGGTGGCGATCTGGAGAGAGGTCCCATTTTCCCAATGTTTTAGAGAGAGACAGGGGTGTTACTCTTGGTGTCATAGTGTGGGGAGCCATTAGGTATTTCAGGTCACAGCTGGTAGTGACTGAGGGAACTCTGATGAGCAAACAGTACATCACGAACGTCCTGAGTCTTCATGTGATAGTATCATGGTGTCATTTTTCAATAGGACAATGCTCATACACATACGGCATGTGTGTCTCCCAACTGTCTATGTGATGTTGAAGTACTTCAGTAGCCAGCAAGCACCGCAGGTCTGTTTTGATAGAATGTATGTGGGACCTGCTTGTTATGTCAACTCCATCCCAGTGCCAGTATTCCACAGCACCAGGGATCAATTACAACAGTTGTTGCCACCTAGCTTCAGGAGAGGATATAAGAACTATATGGAATTAGATTAGGAAATGAGACACTTAAAGCAGTAAAGGAGTTTTGCTATTTGGGGAGCAAAATAACTGATGATGGTTGAAGTAGAGAGGATATAAAATGTAGACTGGCAATGGCAAGGAAAGCGTTTTTGAAGAAGAAAAATTTAACATCGAGTATAGATTTAAATGCCAGGAAGTCATTTCTGAAAGTATTTGTATGGAGTGTAGCCATGTATGGAAGTGAAATGTGGACGATAAATAGTTTAGACAAGAAGAGAATAGAAGCTTTCGAAATGTGGTGCTACAGAAGAATGCTGAAGATTAGATGGGTAGATCACATAACTAATGAGGAGGTATTGAATAGAATTGGGGAGAAGAGGAACTTGTGGTACAACTTGACTAGAAGAAGGGATCGGTTGGTAGGACATGTTCTGAGACATCGAGGGATCACCATTTTAGTATTGGAGGGCAGTGTGGAGGGTAAAAATCGTAGAGGAAGACCAAGAGATGAATACACTAAACAGATACAGAAGGATGTAGGCTGCAGTAGGTACTAGGAGATGAAGAAGCTTGCACAGGATAGAGTAGCATGGAGAGCTGCATCAAACCAGTCTCTGGACTGAAGACCACAACAACAGCAATGGAACCCTTCCCAACTGAATCACAGCATGTATCCATACTGATGAGTGGATTCATGCTGCCATGTTCTTTGTGAATTTGAATCCATTTTGTGTAATTAAAATAACGTCACATACCCTCTTCTTCCATTTGGACGCTTCATCTTTTCCACCAGACAGTGTATTAAAATACAGAGTATAACGGGCATAACTGCAGATATTTTTATATCTGGTACCTCAATGTGTGTTGGTTGTTTTTCCTCTGCACCTAACAGTTTTACCAAAACACGTCACAAAGTTTGCAACCTGATCTTTCCTGCGCAGTCTTAACTGCACCACTAAGTGAATAACGTCTGTCAGTATAGGCCCCTTTTGCATCTATTCGTCCACACTCCAGGATATGACCTGCTGCCTAGCCGAAAATAAGCCTACTGGCTTTCTCTTGCCACAAGTACTTGGAGCTACTACACAAGCTAAAAACATATGACTTGCAACAGCTAAAATTATTAGTCTGCAAATGATGTAAATACTGATGTTACGTCCTTCAGTATACTATCCTTAGTCACCAACAGAAATATTTACACTTGTACCTGCTACAACCCGTATTTTTTTAGTTACGTATTTTAATTATCAGGAAATGTTTCAAGTATTTATCAGACAGAATTTAGGTAAAAACTGTAAATTTTTTCACAACTTTTAATATCGAGTACTGTCTTTCAAACTCCTTGAAATGCCCATTACGTCCATTAACAGAATGTTGTTTTCAAACAGATGGTTGCCAATATTAAACCTGCACCTTGAAATGTCCATTAGTTCCATGTAGCAGAGGTTTGGGTGACTACAGCACTTATAGGCTTCTAGATGACTCAAGGAGATGACCCTAGAAGAGTCGTACGAACCTCCAAAAAATTTTCGCGTTCCACAGCTTACAACGAAGGGGAATCAACACAATAGCTGCACCTTCACTCTCAGATCCTTGTCTCCATATTTCCCTATAAGGCTTTGGTGCATCATTAATCGATGTTTAATATTAATGGACAAGCAATTTCTACAGAGGTGTGTTCCTACAGTATACGGCACAAGGTAACTTATGGTGCGTGGCAAAGAGTACTTTACATTTAAAGTAATTCCCCCTCCCCTCCATTTCCTGTTCCATATGCGAACAATCTATGGAGAGAACAGTTGTTGGTAAGCCTCCATATGTCCGCAAATGTGTCAGTTTATATGTTCATGGTCTCTTCACAAAACCTCTGTAAGAGGAAACAATATACATGGTTATTCTAAATGAGGGACCCATTTTCAAAACTTCGTATTTGTTGAAGTACAAATCCAAAATGAACAAGTTTTATACCAACAAACAGAAGAAGTTTCAGAGTGTTTTTTCACAATGTTTGGTATCAATTTAATAAACTTAATAATTTGTCATTAATTAGTTCTTAATAGTTATTTAATAATTAGAAATGTAATAAATGTTCAATGTGGCCACCGTTGGCTGCACGGCAAACATCAACGCAGTAGCCAAACTTGTCCCACACACACGAAAACACATCTGCTGTTACTGAGTGCATGGCAGCAGTAATCCAGTTCCGCAGATCATACAGAGTGGTTGGTAGAGGTGGTACGTAAACAGCTTCCTTCACATAACCCGATAAGAAATAGTCGCAGGGTGTGAGAACAGGAGATCTCGGTGGCCAGAAGTGCAGAGCCAGGTCCTCACGTCCCCTCGACCAATTCTGCGCTGAGGAAGGGAGCCATTCAGAAAGCCTTGTACATCACGGTGCCAATGGGGCGGAGCTCCATCCTATTGGAAAATGAAGTCCTGGGAATCTTCCACAACTTGAGGGAACAGCCATTGTTCCAACATACCCAGATTCATTATTCCCATTACAGTTCTCTCCACAAAGAAAAACGGTCCATCATTTGCTGAGAACGGGCTTGGCGACCCCGGGGTCCTGAGCTGGGGACTGGTCAGCGCCGCCAGTCTCCTGTCACCGTAACCCCCGGACATGCTTCAGCGACCACCGCATGGCGCGGCGGTGGAATGTTGTGTGCTGCAGGGAATGGTAATCTTGGCTTGACCGCCTGGATTGCGAGGAAGGTAAACCTCTATAAAAACCCCTCAATCTTACGGTGTGCTGCGCGCCTATAAGATGCATGGCTGTTGGGGTGGAACAGTCGCAAGCGGGCAACCTCTGGGGCACCTGCCGCGCCCCAGTTGTATAAGGCTTACCTAGGCATGCGGGGCTCTGTCTAGGTGGACTTCTAGTTCCCTAGCTGCTCGTGGGACCGAGATGGAACCCTCGAACTTTTATTCTTCTCCTGCCAGCGGAGAGGGTGGACCGCTGGTGGGTTCTAACACCCAATCCAACAAGAGGGCTCGTGTAGCCAGTCCTCCTGATTCAGGTAGTAGTAACAGAACGCATGCTGCTTCGCAGAATGTGCTTTTCATAATTAAAAGAAAAGATGGGAGTTTTGAAAAAGTTTCGCCATTTTATATACAGGGAATGGCACATTAAAATCTGTAAAGCGCTTGCGAAATGGCACCTTGTTGGTTGAAACATCTAGCTTCCAGCAAGTCCAGAACCTTCAGAAGGCACAATTTCTTGGGGAGTTTGCGATAGAGACTGAATTTCACAACACCTTGAACTACAGCAAGGGTGTTGTGAGTTGCAGAGATCTCGTTGACATTCCCCAAGACGAACTGAAGGCTGAATGGTCCCGGGAAGGAATTGTCGACGTGCAACGCATTATGAAACGGGTGGATGGTGCTCTCATAAAGACTGACTCATTTATCCTTACATTTAACACCACCAAATTGCCAGAGCACGTGAAGGCAGGTTTCCTACGTCTCAGTGTACGGCCTTATTACCCCAACCCCATGCGGTGTTTTAAATGCCAACACTTTGGACACACTACTCTCGGCTGTAGAGGGGAAGCCACTTGCGGGAATTGCGGTAAAGCCGCCCATGAGGGAGTTGGTTGCTCCTCTCCTCCCAAGTGTGTCAACTGCTCTGGGGATCACCCTGTGTGGAGTAGGGAATGCAGAGTTTTCCTTGAGGAACAGAAGATCCAGGAACTAAAAACTACAAAACGCATCCCGTATGGTGAGGCGAAGAAAATCTACAAGTCCATGCAGCCGCCCACGTTCGCTGCTTCCTTTTTCTTCCGTTCTCAAACAACCAGTCTTGAAAATCGATGCCGCTACACAAATGGAGGTTGCTACTGTCAGCACTAGCACCTGCGCTTGTCAATGTACGTGTGCTGCTGCCGTTCCTGTGAAGCCTGCTGCTCCCCCCCCGGCCTTCTGACCAGGCCATGGTAGCTGACATCATGGAATGTCCTGCCCCTTCCCGGGTCCAGTCTTGTGCACTGCCCAGCGCTGCTACACCCCCTACTGCCTCTGAGGTTTTGGCTCCAATGCCACCTCAGGCCAGAACATCGAAGCCAAAGACAAAGGTGAAGACTCGCCCGCTAAAGGAGACTGCAATTATACAGTCTCCTGATGTGGATGTCATTCTCTCTGACGTCTCTCTCGACTCCTCTTCTGAGGCGATGGAGGTTGATGTCAGACTGGGGCAATCATCTCGCCCCAAAACTGAGCCTCCACCTGTTGTGGGCTCTCCTCCCCAACAGAAAGTGAGATTGAAGGTACTCCCACCCTGATAGATGGCTCCCATTATACAGTGGAACATGAATGGATTCCGGGCACATGTGGAGGAACTGAACCTCCTAGCATGGCAACGCCCCCTGTGCTTGTGTTTACAGGAAACGCATTTAAAACCATCTGATGCTCCTGTACTGAGGGGCTATACGTCATATCGCAAAGATGACCTGACTGGAGAAAGGGCCAAAGGCAGAGTCGCTGTGTTTGTCAATAATGACCACCACTCCTCTGCTCTCCCCCTGGATACTTACCTGCAAGCAGTTGCAGTTGAAATTCATTCACCTCGAAGGCTTACTGTTTGCTCCCTTTATTTACCCCCTCTGGATGCAATGACCTTAGACGCTCTCACAGATCTTATCGACCAACTCCCACGCCCATTTCTTCTCCTGGGAGACATCAATGCTCATCATGTCCTGTGGGGCTCCACTTCTCTTTGCGCTCGAGGTCGAATTTTGGAGAGCCTCCTAACATCTCAAGTGTTGTGCATCCTCAACACATGTACTCCGACTCATTTCTCTACTGCTACAGGGTCATTCTCAGCCATTGACCTATCTTTCTGCTCTCCAACCCTCACCGACTCTGTTCACTGGGAGGTCAGTGACGACCTTCATTCCAGCGATCACTTCCCTATCCGCATTCATCTCCTGGATGATGTATCGCTGGAGCAGCGGCCACCATCGTGGATGACTGGCAGGGCTAACTGGCCACTGTTCACTCGGTTGGCTGCCTTTGACCGCCACAATAACGTACAGGAATGGATGGATCACATCACGCTTGTGCTCCATCATGCTGCTGACCTGTCCATACCACAGTCTTCTGGCGCTCTTAAGCGGCGCCTTGTGCCTTGGTGGACAGAAGAGTGCCGTTCAGCCATCCGGGACAGGCGTGCGGCTCTTCGCCGATTTAAATGCCGCCCAACAGCGGTCAATCTTACCGCCTTTCAAACCGCGAGAGCCAGGGCACGCCGTGTCATTAAAGAGAGCAAGAAAAGGTCATGGCAGGAGTTCCTGGACTCCATCAACCGTTCCACTTGTTCCACAAGAGTATGGGAAGCCATCCGGAGGATTTCCGGTAAACATAGCCGTTTACCAATAGCTGCTGTCCTGAACCAGGGACGCCTCCAAGCGACACCCAGAGTCATTGCTCAGACGCTGGCAGAGCATTTTGCACAAAGTACTGCCACTGCAAATCAGGATACAGCGTTTCGTCGCTACCGTGCGACTGTCGAAAGAGCGACCTTGGACTTTCGGTCGAACAGTTCTGAGGCCTACAATTCCCCTTTCTCCATGTGGGAACTTGAATCGGCACTTACTGAGACTTCTGACACTGCACCAGGTTACGACCGCATCCGGTACTCCATGCTTCGACATCTGCCAGGGGCGTCAAAGGAAATCCTCTTCGAATGTTTTAATCTCATATGGTAGACAGGAGTGTTCCCCACCTAGTGGAGGGAGGCAATTCTCATCCCTCTCCTCAAACCAGGAAAGGACCGCACATGTCCCGGTAGTTATCGTAGTATCGCCTTGACAAGCTGTGTCGGAAAGACCCTGGAACGGATGGTTAACGGGCGTCTGGTCTGGCTGTTAGAGACCAGACAGCTCCTTAGCCGCTTTCAGTGTGAATTCCGAAAATTTCGGTCCACGGTCGACAACCTGACCCTCCTAGAGGCGGCTATTCAGCAGGTTTTTCTCCATCAGCATCACTGTATCAGTATCTTCTTTGATATCAGTAAGGCATATGATACTACTTGGAGACACTGTATTCTTGCACAAATGCATCAATGGGGATTTCGTGGCCGCCTCCCGATTTTCATTCGGTCTTTCCTGTCTCAGCGGTTTTTTCGGACCCGCGTTGGTAACACACTGTCTGACCGCTTTGAGCAAGAGAACGGTGTCCCCCAGGGCAGTGTTTTAAGCGTTACCCTCTTTGCCATAGCCATCAATAGTATAACGTCTACAGTGAGGAGTCCAGTACAGTGCTCCTTATTTGTGGACGACTTTGCTGTTTTCTGTTCCTCCTCCAGTGTTGCAACCGTGAGCCGTCAGTTGCAGCTAACAGTGCAGCGGTTAGAGGAGTGGTCTGCGAAGACGGGTTTTCGGTTTTCTGCCGATAAGTGTGTTTGTGTTCATTTTAATCGTTCTCGTCATCTTTTTACTTTGCCTGACTTGCATATGGGGTATACTGTCCTACATTTTAGAGACACAGTGCGGTTTCTGGGCCTAATTTTTGACTCCAGGTTGTCATGGCTGCCACACCTACGTGACGTGAAAGCCAGAACGCTGAAGGCACTGAACATCCTCAAGTGCCTCAGCCACAGGTCTTGGGGCGCGGACAGGGCGCGTCTCCTACAGTTTTATGGAGCTTTTGTGCGTTCACGGCTGGACTATGGGTGCACAGTATATGGGTCAGCGAGGCCATCTTATTTGCGGATCCTTGACGCTGTCCATCATGCTGGGATCCGACTGGCCACAGGTGCTTATCGGACCAGTCCCGTACCCAGCCTCTGTGCTGAGTCTGGCGAACTGCCACTTACCATCCGGCGGCAGCTCCTGCTGGTGCGCCAGGCTTGTAAGTTTCTTGCAGCTCCCAGCTCGCCTGCTCAACGTCTTGTTGCCCATCCACCTCTGGACCGCCTTTTTTCCCGCCGTCCCCGGGCTACGTTGCCGTTTGGGATCCATGTGCAACGTGTACTAGAGTCCCTCGGTGTGGAGTCTGTACAACCCCAAATCCAAGGTTTTAACCGCCTGCCACCCTGGTTACTGAAGAGGCCCGGAGTGATTTTAGATTTATTGCAGTATAAGAGAGATTGCACTCCTGCCACCGTTTTTAATGCAGCATTTTCTGCCATTTTATATGAGCACCACGACTATGTAGCTGTTTTTACGGATGGGTCGAAACAAGGGGATTCTGTTGGTTGCTCAGTTGTTTTTCCATATCGTGTCCTCAAGGTACGATTGCCTCAGACTTTTACTGTCTTTGATGCAGAATTGTTTGCGATCTTGCGGGCACTGGAGCACATGAGACATTGTTCCTCTCCTAAATTTCTTGTCTGTTCCGATTCACTCAGTGCCCTTCACTCATTGCAACGTTTGTATCCGGCAGACAAAATTGTCCAGACCATCCAGGATGCCCTCCTCCGACTACAGCGACTGGGGAAGGTTGTAGCTCTCTGCTGGGTTCCGGGGCATGTTGGCATTGCTGGGAATTTAAGGGCAGATCTCGCAGCCAAGGAGGCGTGTCTCGCCCCACAAGTATCTCAGTGTGCTATCCCCTTGCACGCACTCACCTCGCTGTTGAGCTCACGCGTCATGCGTCGGTGGGAGGATGAGTGGCTGGAAGTGACTGACAATAAGCTCCGTATAGTCAAGCCCACAACGCGTGTGTGGTGTACTTCCTTTCAGCGCCATCGACGGGACGAGTTTCTCCTCACTCGGCTTTGAATAGGCCACAGCCCTATGACGCACGGCTTCCTGCTCCGGCGAGAGGACCCTCCAATTTGTGGTGCTTGCGGCGTTCAGGTCACTGTGCGCCACGTTTTATTGGATTGCGTTTTATTTTCTGACCAGCGGGTCCCGGCTGACTTGCCAGCGGACCTGTCATCTCTTTTAGGCAACACTCGGACGAATGTGGTTAAAGTTTTAAAGTTCTGTGCCCTGTCAAATGTTTTTACAAAGATTTTAGGGAGAGGATTTTGATTCGCTCACTGTGTGATAAGCTCGCCCATATTTTATGTAAGTGGCCAGCCAATAACAATTTCCTGTGACATTCTTGTTGCTATGTTTCCCCTTTCCTTACGTTTTACTTTCTTATGTAGCATTTTCCTTCTTTTCCTGCTTTGTTTGAGTGTGTGCTTTAGTTTTCTTAGGTCTGCCCCATTCGTTCCTTTTAATGTGTGTCAGGGCGCTGATGACCTCGATGTTGAGCGCCCATAAGCCCCAACACACCACCACCACCACCAAAACTGGTCCATAAACCATTGTACGGGATACGGCACACAACACGTTGATCTTCGGTGAGTCGCTTTCGTGTTGCAATAGTGGATGTGGATGTTCCAAACCCCATAGGCGAAAATCGTATATGTTGACTTTTCCACTGAGGTGGAACGTCGCTTGATCGCTAAAAATTACACGCTGTAGAAATGCGTCATCCTCCATCTTTGCTAGCACATAACCACAAAATGCGAGACGCTTCTCTTTGCAATTAGGGTTGAGAGCCTGCACAGGCTCTAATTGGTAGGGCTTGTACAGCAAACGCCATCTCAGAACTTTCCATACTTTGCCTCTGTATGTGAGGATTTGTAACTGCGTCAGGCCTGTGTCTTTTAGCCGTTCTCCTTGTTCGCTGTCCGTCTTCGTCCCTTCACCGCATGTGTTCCTGTTTCTATGCGTTTGGGCGCTGATGACCACGCTGTTTAGCGCCCGAAAACCTCAAACCACACACACACACACACACACACACACACACACACACACACACACACACAGTTAACTGGAGTATTAAAAGTTCTCGACTGGCTCCATTGGTAGACTTACTGGGACTGCACACAAAACTTTCTTGAATCGTCGGGCATCCTCTGACACGCAGTCGGCCTGTGCATTTTCCTTTGCACACACTCCCAGTCTATTTAAGTTGCTTACACCAATGGCTAATGCTTTTGCAAACTGGTGGTTGAATACCGAATTTGATACAAAATGCCCACTGCACTGCAATTTGCGACTCACTTTTCGCAAACTCAAGAACACAGAAAACCTTGTGTTCCACAATCGACATCTGACTCACAACTGACAGCGGAACGGAATGACGACACTATTGCCGCGCGAACTCTACCGGCCACTTCTGAAACCACAACACCCGCCGGCCGCCACTCAACAAAAAATTTGAAATTTCCTCTTTTCATTGGTATAAAGCTTGTTCATTTTGGATTTGTAGTTGAATACGTACGAATTTTTGAAAATGCGTCCATCATTTAGAATAACACTGTGTTAGCTGATTCCAGGAAAGTATGCTCACAGAATGTTTGCGGTAAGCCACGCCATGACACACAACGCTTCTGTTGTAACGTCTGTAATTGGAATTGGGTGAACATCTCCATGACACTTTCACATTTGCTAAACGAGCCTCTAATGAAATGCGTGACTCTACTATGGATCTTCACTACTTCTTCTGTTACATTTATCAGTCCAATCTGGAGCTGTCCCTGACTACTGAGCAAAACGAAGGTTTTGTAAGCCACCTCCTAGGTGGGTGGTCTGCACTTCCTGAGGATTCCTCCAATGAATCCATCTGCATCAGACATTGTGTTAAGGGTCAGCTGCCAACTCGTGCACCAAGTGTTGATCCTCTTCAAGTCTTCTCGCATTTCGCTATATATTTCTATCGTTGTGACTTCTCTGTATATCAGAACCATCTGCAAAGAGTCGCATGGTGCTTCCGACGTAACTCGCTAGAACATCTATTTATATACAGAGTGAATCACCGAAAACCTTCACCGCAAATATACGGGAATGGCAAGTGCTATTGCTGTGCAGCATTCACAGAATGGATTGGTAGTCAGGGGCACGTACTGTTAGCCAATCAACAGATAGTAATAATACTACAAAGTGTATTTTTTGTGCAAACATACACTGCCTATTGACATTAACAAACTAAAAGAACGGTAAATTAGAAAGTCAGTGGTGTCTGTTGCAAGATTCTAGAGGACTCGTTTACGAAATATCGTATTTTGAAAAGTTCTCACATCGACACTTTTACAGTAGTTGTGGTAGAAGGTACTAAAGAACAACGCCAAGTGCGGACACCAGTTATGTAGATTCTGACCAATAGTGAGAAAACTGACAATCACAGGTTGTGTTTAAAGTGATCACCGGCAGCGACAATACACGCTTCCAGTATTGTATGGAACGACTGCTGGACACTTGCTAGCATTTCAGCGGAGATGTCCTAGCAGGCCACAGTAATATTTCGTTGTTTATCATCGGGTATAGCTGATATATCCTTGGAGACAGCGTCTTTCAGCTTTCCCCACAGAAAAAATTGCACGGGCGTCAAATCAGGGGAACGAGCCGGCCAAGGTACTGGTCCTTTGCGTCCAGTCCAACGGTTGGAAACAATTCGTGAAGACACACTGTACTACTTTGGGCAAGACAGCCATCATGCTGGTACCACAGGTTCCTAGAAACCTGCAGAGGAACGTCTTCTAACGTCAATAGAAGATGGTCTGTTAGGGAGACTGCGATTTATGCACGTAGAGTCTTGCGTCTATGAAAAGCGGGCCTATGAGCTGATGATTAACTATCCCACAGGACGCTGGCGTCCCACCTGACGAAATCAACGAGGATTGTCAACAGACCAACAGTGCACGCTTCGACGGTTCACCTGAGTATGATTGGTAAATGTGACTTCACCACTATACAAGATACACCAGAAGTACCCTGTCTTAATGCCCATGTAGAGACAGAAGTTAGCACGATTCTCGTAATCGTTTCCATGCAGCTCTCGATGGAGAGAGGTGTGATAGGAATGGAACCTATGTCGATGGGGAATGTGTAAGACACTTGTCTGACATGTCACTTTCTCATTCAATAGTGCGGGAGCTAACGTGCAGATCAACTGCAACAGCAGCAACAACATTAATTTCCCCCTCTTCTGTCGTCAGTCGTTTCTTCTGTTGCTTTGTCTAGGTGCTACATTACCACTTTCACGTAACTGGTTAAAGAGTGTGGTGTGCATACTGTAAGACCTTCAGTACACACACCAACGGATTATTTGACTTGTCGCTCTAACGAAGTAGGCGAGTGAGCAATATGTCTTGTAGTCTTATCGTGGCGTGTTTATCTTCTGCCGCTAGGTCAGACGATAGAAATGCCACTTGCATGCTTAGAGTAGCAGATTGACGGTGACCAACTTGATTAATTTTCACACACATTTATTAAAATAATAACAAGCATAAAAATTACTTAACTTGGTTCTGGATGCTATTTACAATTGACAATCTGATGTTCCTTTGGTATTGGTACGTTAATCTTATTCTCACATATATCTCTGATACTTGACAAAAGTGTCTATACATTTATCTTCATGGCTATGTACAGGAATATGGTAATCTTATTAGGCGCAGACTGAAACTTGACTATAGACTGGTACAGACAAACGTAGAACTCGTACAGACTGGTACAGACTAATGCAGACTGGTACAGACTGGTGCAGACAAATGCAGACTGACTAATCGGAGGTCTGTACACTCGTTATAATACCTTGCGCACTCGTGTATCACTGCGCAAGTGTGATCCGCGAGGAGAAAAGGTTCTCCATTAGCAGCAATCTCATTGGCTGAGTTATATATTAATACGTGGATTGGTGGAAGCAGAATTTGGTCCGTCTCTATGGCAGCGCCATCTCTTAGTGCAGAGACGAACGAGTGCTGCGCCTGCACTGTCGTGCTTAGCAGGGCGCGCTCTAGTGGGAAAGTTGTGTACGCACTGACTACGCGGAACTATGTACACAACCAAGAGATTGATAAATGATTGCCGAGATGGTTGATGTCTGTTGGGATATCTTCCTGGATACACCGTACAGGAACAAATCGCATTCTTGCTACACTCTGCATATATCATGAGCATTGCTAAATTGCATCGTCCACTCTCGACCTTTATGTTGGACTGTCACACGCTGACTAGCAAGCCACAATGCACTCCAGAATGACAGAAGCATGCTGTAAGCAAAATAGCAACATCGTACCTGGCAACTACGCATGTTCAATGACACAGACAAGTTTGGTGTGCAGAATTTTCAAAATACAACTTCTTGTAAACAGCTCAAACTAAAATCCTGCAACAAATATCATAGACATTCTAATTTTCCCTTCTTTTATTTTGTTGATGTAAATAGCCATTGTTCTGTTTAAAAAGTGTATGTTTGCACAAAAAATACACTTTGTAAGTATTATTACATTCCGTTTATTGATTAACATTACGAACCTCTGATACCATTTCATTATGTAAAAACCACACATCAGTGCCACTTTCCATTTCCGCAATATTTTCGGTGCAGGTTTTAAGTGACTCAGCTTTTATACACAGGATGTTTATCTTAACTTGAGACAACTAAATATCTCGAAAACGATGAACCAGCTTACGAAAAAAATGTTCTAGGTGTAAAGCTAATATTAGTAAAGGGGAAATCTGTCTGAGCTACAACTGACCCTTCCTAATCACCCCTCCTGCGTACGTGGGGTCAACAAATTTATTTTCAAATGGGAACCCTCCATTTTTATTGCATATTCGAATTCTACTTTAAAAAAATACTCTCGATTTACTCAAAGCACTGTTTTTCATTCCTGGCATATGGCGCGGTAAGCAACAAATATCAAGTGTGCCTGTTCTTGCAATTAAAAACTGACGCATTTGAGTCTACATTTCATTTACGACGTAGATTTCAATCTTTGGGTTCTAACGATTGATAGTGATGTTCGAAAGTTACTTGAGTGCTGAAAAAGTGATGGTACGGTACAAATAATACGGCTAGACATCGCATTTCTGGCAAATAAGCTACTCGTATGGCAATGTAGGTTTCTGTTCCCTACGGAGGTCATTGTGGTGAGTCCCTAAACCAACAGAACGCTTGATTTCGGTGACCACCATAGAACTGATCTCGGTCTGTGTTTCCATTCAACCTCCGCAACTCTAGCACTGGCTGATAACAGGCAGAATACAGACCACGACCATCGTGATGGGGTGGAATGGTCATGAAGTGATAGTGACAGGCGAACCTACCATGGATACTCATCGAAATCAAGCCCACCAATGGGAACAGAAAACTATTACATCCACGTCGTTGTTCCTAATCCCGCTAAACGTAGTTCCTAACCAGAAGCTGAAACGACTAAGCTTATTGTACTGTACAGTGAAATATGCAACATTAAAGTAAATTTCGAACATAAATATCAATTATTATAGTACAAAGGCTTACATTAACATGGTAAATGAAATGTAGAATCAAATATTTCGTTTCTTAATTGTAAAAACAGGCACAATTGATATTTCTCCAGTTCAGCACCAACTACCACGAATGGAAAACAATGATCTGATTAAAACATGCTTATTCTTTGGTATAGAACCCGAATATACAATAAAATGGGTAGTTCCCATTTGAAAGCACAAAGTTGAGCCCACATAGAAAAGATTTGTACGAGGTGGTTAGCTGTAGTACATACAGATGTCCCCTTTACTGATATTACTTCATCTCCTAGAATATTTTTTTTCGTACGATGTGTCGTTTTCGAGATATTTAGTTGTCTCAAATTAAAACAGTCACCCTCTATACACATGGTGTTTCTAAAATGGATGTAAAAATTGAGAGGGCTGGGAGACGGGGTCATAACAAGCAACTTTCACATAGCAATGCATGTCCGCATCCCTTAGCGCACAGCGCTAGGGGTCATTTAAGAGAATTGGGCATCGATGGAAAGAGACATATGTAGAACCCGACATCCGCCACCTGAGATGACTTACTATCAAGTCCGCAACGCAACGTCAGTTTTCTTTGCGAAATTGTGGAGTTGACGTTTCGTGACCTTCATTTGCAAACAGTTACTAAATCTGCTCGAAATTACGCCCTTCTGCCTGAATGCATGTCGTGCAATGACGCCTGATTCATAATAGCACCCTTTCAAACACCTTTGGCAAATTGGGGATTGCATCAGAGGCCGCCATAATTCACGATCAATTTTTTGAAATCCATTCATGTTCTCCCATTGCGAAGCAGAAATGAGAAATTTAGCTCACATATACCTACAAACTTCCTCTGTAGTGATGCAAAACCATGATGTCCCATGACGTCAGCCTCGGGCTCGGCACGCTCCAAACGGATAGGTGTTGACAGATGTGAAAAAAATACCAGAGTTCAGACGTTCTTGCGAAGTGTAAGGTCCGTTAATGACGTCACATTGGCGCAAAATATCACCAAACTGTGGACGTAACCGATTACTAGGCGCCTGTATGCATGCAACCCTTTCGACACTCCTCAGATTCTGTATGCCCGCAAACAGTCGTTAGAGCAGCAGATCAGCACCACTCAGAAGAGAGTGTTGAAAGCTTGCATGTCCTACAGGCACCTAGAAATCGGTGAATGATTTCCCCCACATATATACGTTTTCAAAGGGTTCAGCAAAGGTACATGGGTGGCACAGAGCGACCCTTTGTCGTTTTATTCAAGTTTGTGTCAACGTCGAAAGCCCCAATGATCAGGCCACAGAAGGGTGCAAAACAGGAAGAGTGGAAAACATAAATATCCTTTGCTGTTTCGGATCAAATTTCATTGGATCGTTTTGGAAGGTCCCCATATGCCACGGAATAATTGCACTAGCACTACACTTAGGGGTCAGGTCATGGAACGTAGTGCTGCAACCCCACGATGTCTTTGGAGAAGAGTTGAATCGTCCGAATGGTGTCATCAGTGTCAAAAGTTGTCAAGAACCTCATTCTGCTGTACATCATGCTGCAAATTGTCGTTTTCCATTACACAATCGGCTTCTACGTTCATAGTTTATGGACTGTAAATTACGAGGTCTGACATCAGCAGACAAAAATTGGGGCTTAAAGCAATACTACTGTCAAAGGTTCAGCGCACCTAATCGCTTAAAGTGCTTTACAAAATTTTAATATCCGCATATGTGGATAAAAGGCTTATCGATGTGAAGCTCATGAGTGCAGACAGCATTTCCCTTATTCATGCAGATCCCATTGTGATCAGCAGTCAACCGCCTTGGTGATCATCAGATACACTGAGGTCATTGTGGATAATACTGTAAGCAGATCTGTGAATCTTCTTGCATTCCATGGTAGTTCCATCGAAAATAGCACACCTGTTGATACTGCAATGGGATCGGGATGTGGACAGCCAGATGCCAGGATAGTAGTTTCTGGCCCTGGATGGCTGTGCAGGGTGGTGGGGTGCAGACCATCAGTACCACGGCGAGCGCACAAATAGAAGAACTCAATTATCAACAACATTCTCGTGCGGTCTAAGGGACCTCGTCACGGTTCGCGTGGCTGGCCCCATCAGAGGTTCGAGTTCTCCCTCAGGCATGGATGTGTGTGTTGTCCTTAGTGTAAGTTAGATTAAATAGTGTGTAAGCTTAGGGACCGCGGACCTCAGCAGTTTGGTCCCATAGTTCTTACCACAATTTTCCAACATTCTTTACTCTGCAAGAAGTCTATATGGATATTAGTGTGGGCATCTTGGTGGTGCGCATAGCCCTCCAGGCAGCAGTTGATATCTCAGAACAATCCCGATGGCGTTGTTATGGCAGTGCAAGCACGTAGAGACTGCTGAATGCTGCCACAGCAAAATAGCAGCAGCTAGTGTAACCTTGCAGCCGCAATGCTGTCGTCATGCATCCGGCAGGTGGCAGCCATATGCTGGTTGGATGGCCACTCCTAGCTGTTGGTCAGGTGCACACGCATGCAGGTGCACAGACACCAAACTCAGGATCCTTTGAAGATGTCCAGGGGGCTAAATAAAGACACCACACAAGAGGTCCTTTGTTAGAGGCACCAGCTTGAGATCTGGAACCACCAGGTTATGAGTGGCTTGCAAACCATAAGTCAGCTGAGGATGCTGCTAAACGAAGTTGAAGGTGCTTGACCTGATTGGAACCGACGGTTGGTATGCAGAATGACACAGCGTCAGTGGTAGTCGAAGACAAAGTGCTGCTGGGTGCTGAGCAGGGGGTATCTATAGTTCCTCTACTCAGATTTGTTATGAGAGAGCCCTGCCTCTGGCCATGAGGGACGTAGGTGACCATGGCAGTGCATTGTAGGGCCACAGTTAGTGGAAATCCAGCTCACCACTGCAGCAGCCTAGGGACTTGCGCCATGCTGTGCCAGCAATATTCCAGCACCCAGCAGCTCAGCAGCCCCTCACTTCAACGGGTTTTGAAGTCTGGCCAGACGCTGTTGCCATAACAATACAGATCAGATGGTTGATCTCCTATTCTATTGCTTTAACGTTTTTGGAGATTAGTCTTTCATTCTAGTGTTCATGAGTGACATTTTACCTTACAGTTTTGAACGTCTCTCTTTACTTAACCAATTGGCTCTGTATTGCACATTCACGTCTCCACTGTTTAATTAGCTCACGCAGTAGTCTTCTACTCTGTTCTTCATCACTGAAATTGCGTCCTGCTTTATTTAATCTCTCATTTTACTTAAACAAATGCCTGCGTATTGCGTAAAACACACGTCATATTTCAATATTCTCATTCAGTGCTTGCAACAGTAGCGCAATGTCACCACGTTGAATACAGTAATGTGGAACAGAGTACTGCATGATCACGATTATTTATAAATAAAAAAAATCTAATAATGAGCAAGAAAATATTGTTACAGCTAGATGGCACCAGTGTCGCAATGTGGCCACTTCTGACAGAAATGTTACGTGTGCAGAAAGCTATGGAATTGATTCTCCACTATCATGACGAGTGCAGAGAAAAGAATGATTTCCCAACAGGGACGTTCTTCATTTTTAGCTGCCTTTCATACAGCACTGCACTGGTAGCGTCCCAGCTGCCAGATGAGGCTAGCACGAAGTGAGAGACATGTACTGAGGCAGCAGTATGCTACAGTAGCAGAACGGCAGCTGGCAACAGAAGTGCCTTTTCTGTCTCAAGTCAGTTGTCAGCTCTGCAGCGCAAAGAGGCTTGGCAATTGTGCTGTCGTACACTGCCCGTGACCTTAGGTTCCCCGAGCTGAACTCGCTTGCAGACTGGCTGGAGCGTTGGAACACCTGGACTGACCTCACCTCAGCGGACCATTTCGAAGAAGCCCAGGACCACCAGAGCTACCTGATGGCTCATAGATAATCGAATTTAGTTTGTGATGCTGATAATGAAGCAGTACTATCTTGGTCCCACGTTCGGATGTTGACTGGTGGGAAGACTGTACCAGTTGAATACATAGTGCGGAAAGAATGCTGCTACCAGCTGAGCTGGGAGCATTTATACTTGCTCCAGGCAGGGTCCCATCACATAGCTGGCTGTGAAATACCACACTGTGTTACACCATGTAGCAAGAAGTTCACCACTGACTGTAGAAGAATGTGTTGCTTCTATAATCCAGGCTATATAAGTGTGGTGTCTGTTCTGTTGGACATACCCCCCTCGAAATATTGAATTCCAGACTAGTGCTTACCCTGTGAACAACTAAAACAACACGGTACTACCGTGTCTACATTTTTCCCTCTGCCTCTGTAGTGCACTCTCTCGTCCTACTACTTTACACATTGCCTGTTCTTCTCCACATATCTCATCATACGGTGTATGGCGGCTGGTATATCATGAATGTTCTGTCGCTTTGGTCAAACCTTGTGGTCAGTGCATTGGGTTTGTAGGAAATGGACTGGGAGATCGGATGGGTGGATGGCTTTGTGCCAATGATGAACATAGGCCACAGAAGGAATGACCAAGATAAAGAAAGTGTTTAAGGACAGAAGTCTGGTCACCGTGAGTTGATGCTATTGCCAGCAGTGATGTTATCAATAGCCCTGGAACAACTGTGCTACACGAATGTGGGCGTCCTGTGATACTAACTGCATGTCGAGGGAACTAAGTATACTGTAATCAGTAGTAGCATTAAGGTACGTTAGGTCCTTCACTGGCAGGATTTCAAAAGGATTATCAGGTACATAAGGCAGAGGATAAGATAGATTTCAGAGCTGTAGTCCCTATATGGCCTCTGGGAATCTTGAAGCCAGTCCCAAATTTTCACACTGAGCCTCGTTTAGCAGTATCCCACTGTTCTGTAATTCCGGTGATTCTCTTCCCCTTGAGCATCCCAGCAGGTCGTGATAGCTACGCTTGAGTAGTACACTGAGAATACCGAATGATGTCCTACTTTCTGAAAATATGGGTGCATTGTAATGTTATTCCGTGAAGATCCTCCCATGTATGTTCCTCCAAGGAATATCTCCATTTTGCATGCCACTGGAACAGTTGGGACTACCAGCCAGGGTCGTATTGTAACCGGTGAACGTCACAATGAGTGACCAACGTGATGCGATGGGCAGGAGCATGCGTCGAGATGCTGTGTGTGTGTGTGTGTGTGTGTGTGTGTGTGTGTGTGTGTGTGTGAGTGAGAGAGAGAGAGAGAGAGAGAGAGAGAGAGAGAGAGAGAAAGAGAGAGAGAGAGAGAGATTGCATCTTGTCTTTTTTTCCCTAACTCTTCATGAAATCGGAATCGTACGTGACCTTGATGGACCAGAAATATTTTCATCGTCATTCATCACTAAATCCTTTATTAATTAATAGTGGACACACTTTCACTGAGCAGTTACAATGTATTTGTTAGAATGCTGCGGCTGGTACCAATTGAAAACATGAAGTTGTAGCCATGAAGACTACCGATTCGTGTCGATATACTTCGAGCAGAACTATGTGTTACACTGGGTAGAAATACACCCGTCGGTACAATGGTGGATTCTTTGCTTTCGTTTGGGAGGAGCCCAAGTAAATACTATAACACATGAAATAGTTCACTTTATTATAACATAGATATAAGAATTACGTAACTTTCTACCATAAATTCCCACAGGAATGAGTATTTACAGCTGTCTCTGTACATTAACGTATCGCTTGATATGGACACAACACAAGTCTTTCACTCAGAGGAAATTAAACAATAACTTTGATGTAGGGTTCTGCCTAATACGTTGATCACACAGCTGGCCTACTAGAAGATAATGCTGTTATCTTAGCCGATGATTGCGGACTGGGAAAAGTGGTACTATGCTCGGCCGTAAGTAGAAGAGAGATTGTGGCGGCACTGCGAAACGTTTCTGTGCATTGCTATGCCGGTGTCGGTGATTCGTTGATGTGGCTTACAGAGTTATCTTCTCTTGTTGTTGCGCTGGGAAACAGCAACCCGCCAACCTCGCTTTGTTCCCTCAGTCTTCGGCCCACACCACACTGTGGAGCAAAGTGACGCTGCTACGGGGACAGATGGTAGCACCTGTTGTTTCTATTAAATCTTGCGATTTTATTGTTTTGATTATAAGAAATTGTGCTCCAACAACCTGAATTTCAGAACAGTATTTTGTAAAACCTGATTTCTCATTGTAAGTTTTATCCTACGTTATCAAAAATAGTAAAGTGCCATATTTACGGCTAGAAGGCGGGAGCTGTATGGTCTAAGAGGTGCATTCGAGCGCCTAAAACTTTAGAAGTTAAGCACTACTGTTCTGTAATCTATCAAACAGTTTACACTTCATAGAAGTGATTGGCACAGATTACAGTACTGTTTGTTATCATTTAATACTCCGTAGTTATAAATGGTAGCTCCCAGTCTAGTAATGCCATTACTTTAGCCAAAAAGAAAACATAAAATTTTCTCACAGATGGTTTTTAGGACATTTTATAAAATCTATAAGATGGTTACCAATATCTTTCTTCAATTCTAGGCTTGTTATTTTACATATAAATTTGTTATACATAGTTAGTGTACAGCTGGGGCTCATACACGTTAAACTGCTTATTTCGACGGTCTTACCATTGTTCACAGCCATCGATGTTTCCTTGGTAGTCTTCTTGTACACAGAAACAAATGCCTTCTCTGAAAGCTACCTAGAAAAGATAGTTCAGAACCCTATTCAGGATGAAGATGTATCAAATATGATGGAAACAAGCAGAACTGACCTCTTTGAGGATGTCCACATCAAAAGTGGTATCAGTTAGTATGAAGCAGTTTTAACAGCATTAATTACTAAAGTACAAAGTGGAGCAAAAACAAATAGAAATATTTATATGTCCAGTAAACTAGATAAAGAAGCAATAGCGTCTTATCTCAGTGAGGAACTTGAAACTTTTAGCTCAGGACTGGAGCATGTACAGGAGATGAGCACGCGCTGGATGACAATCTTTTCATGTGAGAAAATGCATCCTTGTACTCCTCTAGCCAATGAAACTTTACTCCTTTCTTCAATAGATGATTGAGCGACCATGATATTTCTGCAAATTTTGGAATAAACTGCCAGTAATAATTCACAGGCCCATGAAAGACTCAACTCTTTTTCTATACTCGGTGTCTAGATATTATGTATGGCTTCTTTTCATAGTGAAATCCATCCAGACCCAGATGCCCTAAATGTTGCTTTTCTTCCAGTACAAAAGACTCTTTTCTGAACTGATCGTTCGATGCACTGCACACAACCACTAAAATACTTCCCTTGGCCGCAGTACATATTCTTCATAAGGACAGTGGTGTCATGTAAGTACCACACATTGTCTAGGTTTCAGTCCCCATAATACTTCATCTAAGAAACGTCGAAATGTGACAGGAACATTTTTCAATCCAAACAGCATGCACCGATACTCATAGTAACTTCATGAAACTGCAGGTGCTGTCTTTGGTCGATCCTCTGGTGCTACTTCTATCTGATGACAACCACTCTACTGATCCATGGTACAAAAATATCTCCTTTGCGCTGGATTATCCAAATTTCCGTTATATTCGGGACTAGACATGCGTTTGTAACAACACACGTGTGAAGGTAATGACAGTCACAAGAAAAGTGATACGCTTTAGTCGCATTTCAACTATTATTTGGAAAAATTATCACTGGTGTTTTCCAGGGCCTGATACTTTTCTTAGCAATACCGTCTCTTAGCTGCTGTTGGTTAATAAATTCTTTCATAATTGGCTACAGGTGATGTGATATACATCACGGTTATACAATACACAGGCAGTTCATTCACAGTTGTGGTTCTATACTGTATCACGGGGTCAACAGAGCCTCATACTCTAACAATAACTATTCTGTTACTATTGCTCCTTCCAAGTGCCCTACCTCCCCTCATAATGCGGCTAAACTAGCGACATGTTTAAGCTTAAGCTTCGCATTTGCTCTGTTTAAATATTCTTCCTACAAAATATTCAAATTTACGACTGTCGATTCCTTGGACAATTTCTCATCAGTAATTCAAAAATTAACTATCCTGGCAGACACCAACTGCTCACTGTCCAACTCCTGTATCTGCACAACACTCCACTACACACATACAATACTTTTATGGAAAATTAGTTCCCACACTTACCTACAGTAATTTTTCACGCGCTGTATACACTGTCACATAAACTGATGCTCAGTGACCGTGCACACAGCCTAAATGGATCGCCGGCCGGAGTGGCCGTGCGGTTCTAGGCGCTACAGTCTGGAGCCGAGCTACCGCTACGGTCGCAGGTCCGAATCCTGCCTGGGGCATGGATGTGTGTGATGTCCTTAGGTTAGTTAGGTTTAATTAGTTCTAAGTTCTAGGCGACTGATGACCTCAGAAGTTAAGTCGCATAGTGCTCAGAGCCATTTGAATCATTTGAACCTAAATGGATCGCCTTACTCCAGGGATGAACCTCGTGGCAGTGTTGCACTGTCGGCAGTTTCTCCAGATGGAATAATGCCCCATTAACATCTACCATTCGTTTTTTAAGTATTTCTGCGTAAATCTTAGTTCATATATGTGTGAGGCGATTTGCCATCTGAAGAACCACATCACGTGACTGCACTTAAAGCTCATCTTATAATGCAGCTTATAGTTCAGATCAGTGGCTTAGTGTTAGCGTATTTATTTCCTGCAGTAGCTTTCGCGTAAGCAGAATTCCTAATAAGAAGTAATCGTTGATACACCCGTTTTCAGTAGAGACATTTACTTCTGTTTTAGGAGCTAGCGGATCTTTCCATCTTAGACTATAATGAGAGCTCTGCATAGCAGATTTTAGTGTTTGTTTATTCTCTCGTTTGTATCTAGCCTATTGCAACCCAGTACCGCCATAGTCGGGTAATTTTCTCTTTTCGCGAGGTCTTTTCGTACTTTCCCAGCCGCGCCTCACTGCTTTGTTTGTATTTTTGAGATCGTGTTCAGCTTTTTTTTACATAGTGCAATATGGATAAGAGCTGTGCTTGCTGTGAGTGGAGACAAGGAGAAGTGGCTGCAATCGGTAAACCAGCTGGAGGCTGCTTTGGCTCCAATCGTCTGGCTTCCGGCTACTGCTCGAGGCAGCAGCGGCATCACTGCGCTAGTGACCGAATCCTCGAAACCCTTGGTATCGTTGCAGTACCCTGGTGACCAGGTGGCCTCTGTGTCTTCTGATGCACATCTGACTGGTTCTTCTTTGCTCGAGAGTGAATGGCGGACAGTGGTGGCTTGATTTGTCACTGGGCGGAAGGTGAAAGAGGGAAGACGCCCCACATCTAGCTCCTTACACCTTAGCAACATGCACGATGTGCTACACTGTGTTAACAATACTTCTGATCTAGTATGGGATGCCTCTCCTGTTGGGCCAGTAGGTGATTTTCCTGCTCAGTCAAGACAAGTGAAGAGGGAGGATTTGCTAGCAAATGGGAGCACCATCGTTAGGTGGGTAATAGAGTCCATCAGGGAAATAGTATGCAGAGCGAGAAAGAATGCCAGCCGGCCGCTGTGGACGAGCGGTTCTAGGCGCTTCAGTCCGGAACCGCGCTGCTGCTACGGTCGCAGGTTCGAACCCTGTCTCGGGCATGGATGTGTGTGATGTCCTTAGGTCAGTTAGGTTTAAGTAGTTCTAAGTCTAGGGGACTGATGATCTCAGATGTTAAGTCCCATAGTGCTTAGAGCCATTTTTTGAAAGAATGTCAGGGTGCACTCAGCATGTTTGCCAGGGGCGTCTCGACCGTGACATGGAAGGGCACACGCAGGCAGGCAGCTATCAAGCACACTGGTTGCAACCGGCTGCAATTAGTGACACATGTCAGCGAGAATGACGCCTGCTGGTTGGGTTCTGGATCCATCATCAGTTTCTTTTAGCAAATGGCTGATTTGGCGAAGACAACTATCATCAGACATGGGGTACAAGCTAAGTTGACGGTCTCTAGCATCGTATCCATGGTCGATCGCGGTTCTCTGTTTTGGAGCAGAGGGTACGGACTAAAACACAGACTCGGGCGACTCTGTGATGTTATTGGACGCGAATTTCTCGGCCTCCGCTACAGGGTGCAAAATTGTAGGGTCCCCCTCAATAGGCCAAGAGTGCACTGCCCACAGGAAGCGACTGCTAGGGTCGCGGTATACTTGCGGTGTGCACATGGGGGTCTTTTAATTAGAGAACCCTCCCATTCCCCCCCCACCCCCCACCCCCACTTTGCGATCAGAGATGAATTGCCCGCCAAAACCAACGTTAGATCAGTCACAATGTTATCAGAGAATGCCCGTCATTGCAATTCGGATATAGAAAAGGTTAATATGATATTACTGAAGTGCAGGAACATCAAAGAAAAGATTCCAGAATTAGTATCGCTTATTGAAGGTTATAATGCCAAGATAGTATGAGGCAAACAAATTTAGTTGTAGCCGGAAGTGAATAGCAACGAAATCCTAATTTCAGATTTGAATATATGTCGTAAGGATAGGTTAGTCGCCAATGGAGACGGCGAATTTACTGCAGTAAAAAATTTGACAGTGTCTTGCGAGGTTATCATGGATTCCGAATGTGAATTAATCTGCTTGAAATTAAGCATCAAAGGTCGGTCAAAAATGGTAATCGGATACTTTCTTACACTGCCTGGGTCAGGAGCTGTAGTGGTATAGTTGTTTGGAGTGAACTTGCAGAATATTATTAATAATTCCCGTATCACTCCCCTGTAATTGGGAGTGGCTTCAGCTTGCCAGGCATATGTTTAGAGAGTCGTGCTATCAAAACTGGAGCCACAGGCAGTGATTCACGTGACATTAATTATGAATGTCTTGTCCTAGATTTTCTTCGAGTAAATAATTAGAGAACCAAGTCGTGAAGGTAGCTACTTATACCTAGCAACAAAAAAGCTGAACTTATCGAATCTGTTAACATAGAGGTAGGTCTCAGTGATCGTAAGGCTGTGACAGCAACTATCACTACAAGCTTTGAAAGGAATGTTAAGAAAGGTAGGAAAACGTATTTGCTTAGCAAGGGTGACAGGATACAAATTGCAGAGTATCTGAATAATCAGCGTTCAGTGCTGAAGACGAAGATATAGAGCACAAATTGAAAAAATTCTTCAAGCGCTGTATAAGTATGTTCCGAGCAAAGTCTTAAGGAATGGGAAAGACCTATCATTGTTTAACAGCCATTTTAGAAAACTGCAACATAAACAAAGAGACCTTCATCACTATTCAAAGAAAAGTCAAAACCGAACTGAAAAACAAAAACTAAGTGCGGCAAAAATGAGCATAATGAGAGCAGTGAGAGAGGCATTGTAATGAATCTGAAAGTACAATTTCATCAACCGATCAGAGGAAAAACGATAAGAGGTTTTGGTCTCATGTAAGATCAGTAAGCGGTTCGAAATCCTCTCTTGATTCACTCGATGATCACACTGGCACCGAAAAGGAAGATAACAGAAAGAAGGTTGAAATACTGAATTCGCTTCTCCGAAATTGTTCACGGAAGATCTTGAAACGGTGCCTCCTTTCAATCGTCGTCCGAACAGCTACATGGCAGATACTGATACAACCAGCCGCGGAATAGGAAAGCAACTAAAATCGCTTAGTAGTCGAAGGCATAAGGACCAGATGAGATACCTATAAGATTCTACGACGATCGTGCGAAGGAATTTGCTCACATACTAGTAACAGTTTATCGTAGATCACTGGAGCAACGAAAGGTACCTAGCGACTGGAAAAAAGCGCTGGTCATTCCCGTTTACAGGAAGGGTTGTTGGACAGACGCACATAATTACAGGCCTATATCGATGACGTCAATCTGTTGTAGAATTATGGAACACATTTTTTGCTCAAGAATTAAGACGTGTATGGAGAATGAAAATCTCCTCTATAAAAACCAACATGTATTCCGCAAACAGTGCTCTGCTTCTCCATGAGATCCTTAGCGCAGTAGACGGCGCTCAGTTAATGCCGTGTACCTTGACTTCGGGAAAGCATTTGACACCGTCCCTCACAGCCGCTTAGCAAAGAAAAAAATGGAGGTTACCGAGTATCGGACCATATT
Organism: Schistocerca americana; assembly: GCF_021461395.2. NCBI lineage: Eukaryota > Metazoa > Arthropoda > Insecta > Orthoptera > Acrididae > Schistocerca > Schistocerca americana. Next base: position 152,642,382 of record NC_060126.1, on the reverse strand, counting down.
TGCGACTGGATGCAAGACTTCCTTGCAGACAGAACTCAACACCTCGCTCATAACCGAACAAAATAGACAGATGCAAAGTTAATATCCGGAATATCCCAAGGAAGTGTTTGTATACAAATGATCTAGCAGATGGCCACGGAAGCTCTTTGAGACAGTTCGCGGATGATGCGGTTGTGTATAAGAAAGTAGCAACGCCAGAAGACAGTATCGATTTTAAGAATGACATGCAGAGGTTTAATGAATGGCAGGATCTGGAAGATGACCCTGAATGTAAGTAAATATAACATATTGAACTTACACAGCAAAAATCATTACTGCGCAAGTGCAACACTATTGATGACAAATTGTTGCAATCTACCGTAAAATATCCAGGATTAATTATACAAAGCGACCTTAAGTGGAATGACCACATAAAGCAAATAGTAGGAAAAGCAGATACCAGATAGAGGTTTATAGGAAGAATTTTAAGGAAATGTAACTCTTCTATGGAAGAAGTGGCTTACAAGGCGTTTATTCGACCGATGCTTCAGTATTGTTCATCAATCTGGAATCCTTACGAGGAAGGAATGATAGAAGAGATAGAGAAGATCCAACGAAGAGCGGCGCGTTTCCTCAGGGGATTGTCGGCGCGAAATTGTCACAGATGTTCTCAACAAACTCCAGTGCAGACGATACAAGAGAGGCGTTGTGCATCACAAAGAGGTTTACTACTGACGTTTCTTGTTATCACATTCCAGCAACAGCGGACAAAATAATATTTCTTCATACATCTCGTGAAATGACCACAATGAGGGAATTTGAAAACCTGAAAGTAATAAAGAGGCTTACCGATTATTACAGCATAAGTGAATATCTCTGGGCAACTGTATAATTATATATGTTTAAATTAATGTGACAAATGAAATTACATCAATGAATATGTCTGTCTAGCACATAAGAAGATTAAGAACCACATGCTTAACGAATGTCACTACAGTATAAGTGAATAGCTCTGCTCAACTGTATAAGAACATATGATATCATAAATGTGACAAATGAAATCATAACATCAAGGAATAGGGCTGTCAAGCATATAAGAAATTATGTTATAAAAACACTTATTATTTGTATATTGTATTAAACATAAAATAGATTCATATGAATTCAGCATAGAATAAATTTTTTTAAAGGTATTATATAGTTGTTGAAATGTATCCTGACAAATCGTATATCACAAATGTTATCATTGGGATGATAGTAAATAAATAAATTAATTATTCGTCCCATGCGCCATTTGCAAGCGGAACAGGGTAGGGGAGATCAGGCAGTGGTACCAGAAGCATCCTCCACCACACACCGTTAGGTGGCTTACAGAGTATGATGAAGATGTAAAAAGATCAGTTGTATAGCGACGTTCAAGCAAGAAGTCTAACCCTACGAGTGAGCAGCAATCGTCATATTTATAAAACAAAACTTCCATACGAAAGAAGAAATGTTTTACCTCAACCCGAAAACTAATCAATGCTAAACCCAGGAAACGTACATCATTTCTACCCACTCCACTTAACCTACATCATGATGGGACCAACCTCTTATTCCCATGAGGTCCAATCTTGGCACAGACCCCTACAAGCCACTGTTCAACAAAAGTAATGCTTCCTTCCCTCTACTAGGCCACGTTTTCGCTGTGCTCATATTTACTGGGAGTAGCTTTCCCATCCTATGTCCACTTATCACGCCTCTTGCCCCCCCCCCCCTCCCCCCCACCACTTTCCTGTTAGTGTCTGCAATACCATTTTAGATGTCCTATTTTCCCGCATTTCTTACATTGTCATTTGTGGCATTCCCACAGGACCTATGTGGCCCGTTTATCCACATATGTAACATCTAATACCCATGATGAAAATTCCTTTTCTATCCTGAATTCAGGTCACCATGTCTCTCTCTTCTAATGTGATTGCAGTCACTATGGTTTCAGGTAATTTTTAGGGAATCCCCTCCCCCTATACTTTCTTGATATACAAGGGTATTTCAGAACATAAAGATACACCATACGCCAGAGTAACAGAAGAGTTTTGGTGAGCAAGTTGGCAACACTGGTGTTAACCTTGAACCATTAGCTTTCTCCTCGCCATCGTTCGGCAGTTGGACGTTGCTTCTGGTTGGAGTAGGTCGAGTTTAAAATGGCTGCGCCGATTCAGAATCCCGCCAAATGCAAAGTGCGCTCTGTCATACGTTTTCTTCATGCAAAAGGTCAGCGACCAGGGGATATTTACAAAGAAATTGTTTCTGTTTATGGGAACATTATGAATTGACAAAATGTAATGAATTGGTGGTGTCATTTCTCTGAAGGCAGGACCAATGTTCATGATGAACAAAGAACAGGTCGGTCATCTGTGATCTTTGATGCCCTTCTTCAGAGAATGGAGGAAGCAATTCATGCGAATAGACGTCTCACATTGAAAGAATTGCATCAGATCATACTGGACGTGTCAGTGACAACTCTTTATCACGTTGTGACTTGTCAAGTTAGGGTACAGGAAATTGTGTGTGCGCTGGGTTCCAAAACTGTTAACAGAAGAACACAAAAAGGAAAAGCATGGGCTTTGCACTCGACTTCCTCACACGCTATGCTGAAGTAGGTGATGAGTTCCTTGATCACATTGTGACAGGTTAGGAGACGCGGGTTTATCACCATACACCTGAATCCAAGCAACAGTCAATGCAATGGCACCATTGAAATTCACCAAAAGCCAATAAATGCAAAATGTCGATTTCAGCGAAGAAAATCATGGCTTCTGTTTTTTGGGACAGATAAGGCATTGTTCTGTTGGAATTTATGCCTCCTGGAACGACAATTAATGCTGCTGCATATTGCCAGACTTTGAAATGTCTTCGAAGGGCAATTCAAAACAAACGCAGGGGAATGCTGACAAGTGCAGTCCGCTTGCTTCATGACAATGCTCAGCCTCACACAGCACTCGTAAACAAAGCACTACTCAAACAATTCAAATGGGACGTATTGGACCATCTGCTATACAGCCTGGGCCTTGTGCCGACCAACTTCCATGTGCTTCTGTTACCTGAAGTCACATATTGGTGGAAAATCATTTCACGACGATGAAGAGATCAAAGATGAAGTTGAAATGTTCCGACAACAGATGGCAACCTATTGTGACTGTGGGATACAAAAGCTTGTGCACCGACTTAATAAATGTTTGGATAATGGGGGTGATTATGTCAAAAAAATAACAAATAATACAGTTAATAAGATTTAACTGACGTTTTCTAAATAAACGTTCTATTTAAGGACTGTGAGCCGTTGTATCTTTACTTTCCGAAATGCCCTCGTATATGGTTGCATCCTCCACAAAAACGTGCCTAATGCCCTCTGTTACATCTCTTGCAGAGGAACGCTGTTGCTATCATCACTGTCTGTCGGCTCACGTGTGCTGATATTTAGCTTTTTAAACCTGCCCATAGAGGTTTCAATGGATTCTCTGTTTTTCCAACCTATTGTTCAACTGTTCTCTATAATACCTACAGCTATTTTTAGGACAGATGGGATCGGTCATTGCCCAGTACGTTGGTATCCATGTAGACACTCCTCTTTTGGGCTAGGCGGGTGAGGACAATCCCTAAAACTATAACAAAACAAAAAAAGCCAAAATCGGTAGATAAACTGCTAACAGCTTGGATGTTGGTCAGAGACCAGCATTTATGTATGGCCAGTTTAAGTTTGGTGGAAGACACTAAAACATACACAACATATCACAATGTAGGAAGGACTATACAGAGTATTTGAAATTCTAATGGCAGTCTTAGAGCAGCTAGTAACAACTCACATATCTACTCAGTATCATAACAAGGCTTGGTGTCTGGGTTAGTGTACATCACACATGACCCAAAGCAGCTGACAGGAATGTGCAGACAGACCGACTTGAACCCAGGGGCCTTGGACACTGGACAGAGGGTCAGGAATGGCATCCTGGGGCAGTGTCACCTTGGCAGATCCAGTTCAAAGCCAGAAACCATCATGGCTAGGTAACAGTTCATATATCAGTGGCTTCATCTAGCTGGTGATGTTGCTCAGTGAGGGCTGTAGTAGCTTAGTTGCATATTAGACTGATGACTGGTGCAGACACTGCACAGTTCAAATGCATGATGCTGATGGAATGCTGCTACCATCTGAGCTGAGAGCATTTATACTCACTTCAATTGGGCATGTGGAAATATTGTGTTGTGCTTCGCAATGTAGCAACCCAGTCCACTATTGTAACCCAGTCAATGAAGATGAAAACAGGCCGATTAGGGGTAAAAATTCATATAGTCACAAATTTTTGCAACGTGTTAGGAGGAAATGCCATGAACAACATAACTAACTTGATATAAATCCTTATCAGTGAGTTGTCATGGCATGTGAAGGAGGGTGGGCAGTGAGGGAGATGTTTTCTCGTTTTTGTAGAACAACCCAAAAACTGCAGCTGCTACTGAAAATGTTTCTCAATGAAAATTGAAAATTTCCTACAAAAAAGATCCTGTTCAGTTTTTCTCTAGAGCTAATAGTTTCCACATTGCAGGAGATGTAAGAACCTCAGATTATTAAAAATAGTGTTTTAATGGCATAAAATTAATGTTTATTGTTAAATGAAGTGGGTTAATAACAAATATTAAATGTGTGTACCACATCTAAGGGCTGTAGAGCTGTATTAAGGGATAAATTGTGTTCTGGGTGTGTAACAAAGCAGGTGAGCGGGTGGGGGGGGGGGGGGAGTCCTGGACTGTAGCAACACACTTCCCTCCTTCATAGGTATGCAGAGAGAAGAGCGAGCAGGTGAGTCCCTGCTCTCTCTACCCCACTACATCGTAAGAAGTAGCTACAGGGTGTTTCACAAAGTTGTACTGACTCTTCCCACAGTGTCTTTGTGAATCACTGGCAGTGCAGTGAGTAGACATGCCTGGAGGGATGTTTCTTTCCCACAAAGTGTGTTAACACTACACTGAATACAGATATGAGTTGCTAATAATACTAATGCAAGAAAAACAAATGGACAGATTCTACTTACATCTCTGCCTACTGTTATGCACTGCTAGAGGGGAACCTGATTCTTAGTCATCCTGTACAGGAGTTGTGGCATTCTTCTGGGAAAGATGACTCTCCCATGATGAGGACTGCTCACATTTCAGTTTACAAACAGACTATACATTCTCAGCATTTCCAGTCCAGTGAGTAGACAAAAAAACCTTCACTGAGCTCTTGTTTGCATAGTGAAGTTACTTCCTTTTTATTAAGTTTTTTTATAATATTGTACTGACCTTTCCATAGTGAGTTACATGAATCACTGACAACGCAGTGTGTAGCTATGCCCAGGGGATGTTTATTTTCTGAAACGATATAGGATAAGGAGATCTGGCTCTGGTAAATGAGAGAGCCCACTCTTAATATAAATTTCACAACTTTATTTAATACAAACAATTTATATAAGACACACACTGGTACATGGAGCACATTTAGTTATTCAGTTTAGAAAATATGAATTATTACCAAACTGTCTACCAAGTATCTAATGCAACTCAGATTCAAGCATCAAGCTAACACCAAAATTTATTTAAAACTCCAAGTCTTTAAGTATACAATTAACATCAAAACTACTTGCAGAGGCACCAATAATTGGTTCACAAGTCTCTATTATCAACATATTTTACAGACACCGATAAAAGGATAGTTTGGCATCAAAAATGCTTAAAAGCACCAAGACCAAATTAAACAATATAACATCAAAAATTTATTTAAAAAGGCATCAACCATAATATAATTTAACACCAAAAACTCTCAAAGACCAAATTAACCAATATAATATCAAAATCTATTTTTTACAGGTGCCAATAATCAGAAGAGATACTGTACCATTCAATGGATTTACACTTAGTACAAACAGACTACAAATTACACAGGTTAAAGTACAACACAGGCTTAATGGCCAGAAAATGGCTGTTACATTCAACACTGGTCAGATTGGTCTTACCACTAGTTTTAAAACAGCTGGAATAAAAACTGTTATGTCTTAGGGCTATAAAACAGAAGCAATATTACCACACACACATACACACACACACACACACACACACACACACACACACACACACACACACACACACACACACACAGCAGCAGCATCACCTTGAAAAGAGTTATCATTTAAGATAAAGAAACTGTTTTGCATCTTTATGATCCCTCAGTGGCATAAATAAATTCAGCAATAGATAATCCATTAGTGCACAGCTTATATGGCTGAACAGTGTACATTTATGCAAGTGCCAAATGCCCTTTATGGTAAGGTACTGCCCAGGTGGTGTAATGTGTATGCACACATTCAAATCCTGCAAAAAACAGAAGTTACCACTGACTCTCCACTATAAGTTTGAATTAATGAAACATATGAATGATGGAGCAACTGAACTCACACAAGAGGAAACTAGCTCACTCACTTTTTGCACAATTCAATAGCCATAGACAGCAGCTCACCATTATCTTCCATTATGTGATAGTGATAACTGACATAAAGCGTCACCATAGGTAAACCTCAATGAAGCACTTTTATGGCGGAATGGAAACATGGTTCCACACAGTGAATGTTCCACATCAGTAATGGAGACGATTCAAAAGACGCAATATCTTTACATATTGCTACCCATTACTTAGCTGCCTCCAAACAGGAAAACCTGCCGCCTTCCAAAATCAACACTCTCCACTGTCTTGGCCCACCTTCAATGTATTGCTGGCAGCTAGCAAAGTGGTCCCCTATGTACTACCAAAGCACTTTTCTTCCTTCAGTGGATGCATGGTATCCCCTCACTGACTATCCAAAAGCAGCATGCTCTTGTGGCACTCCAAAGAGCTCCAAGTCGAAGCACCACTGCCAGCTTACCTAAAATATGTTGATAGACACACGGGACTCTCACTTTCCACAAAGTACTGGAATGTGGTATGGGACCGTAGGAGAGACAAAGGGTAGAACCATTGGCTAAGTCCAGTGACATATATACAATTCACCTTTACTACACACCATTTCATATAACATCATGTTTCAAAGCAGCATCATACAGACAGTAAACCACTACAAAACAATTGTTTTACAGGAAGCAATGATACATAGTTAGAAATCAGTACAATAGAAAAACTAATTTAAATCTGAATAACACATGACTCTTATACCATGGATTCCACTGAGGCAAGAAGTGGTTACCACACTTGGAAATGCCTGAAAAAGATGTACAATAATGACTAATGAGATTAAATTTGAAAAAAAGGTGAGAAGTCACTTAATCAAAAACCAAGACATCGTACCAAAGTTTTACCTTCAAGTTATTTAATCTTGACAGTTCTCTAATCTGTTTTATTTAAAATACTTAATATTGGTCTCTTGGCAATTCTACCAAATTTAAAAAGTAAATAGCCTAACTGAAGCATTATCTCTCTCTCTCTCTCTCTCTCTCTCTCTCTCTCTCTCTCTCTCTCTCTCTCTCTGTCTCTCTCTCTCTCTCTCTCTCTCTCTCTCTCTCTCTCTCTATCTGGAGTCACATAGATTTGAAAAAAAGACAGACAACACATGCCACCTAGAAAAATCTTCCGTCTTTTCTTAAAAGCAAATGTGAAAATTATTACTTTTAACCAGAACAAAACCACATATAAAGCAATAAATCCTTGCTTGCAGTTTTAGGCTAACATGTACTCAGATGACCCTCAAAAGGCAATATTTAACAGGGAGGCCACAACCAGTGCCTCTATACGAATTATCAATTTCAATTCCGGTTTTTTCAACCAGTCCTTTGGCACCTGAGTTGGAGTTCCATCAATATACAGAATATAACAACATCTCTGATCGCACCTGAAACAGGCCGGTGTTAGGCACAAGCAACACACAATATACTGGCACAGGCACTGCCAAGAAGAAATAATGAGCCTTAAAACCGAGTCAGTCAGCACAGAGTACATCAATGATGAAACACAACATCACCATAACAGACAGGGTAGTAAACCAGGATAACAATAGTCAAACAAGCACATTATACCCTCAAAATGAGACCACAGAACCAGTGTAATCACTTGGAATTTGTTTTATATGAGGGCTATCCAGAAAGTAACAGATGTTTTGAAATAAAAAATTAACAATATTGAAAAATCAGATTTTAATATTTACATTTTAGAGGTACACTCTTAAACTTTTTTTCTACCTAACCACCATTCAAATTGAGGCACTTATCATACCATGGCACAAATTTTCCAATACCATCTCTGAAGAAATCTGTCACCTGCAGTTGGAACCACTGATTTATACAGGCCTGTAGTTCAACATCAGTTTCAAAGAGTTGTATAGCAATCCATGTCTTCATTGCTGGTAAGAGGCGGTAGTCACCCAGTGCCAAATTCAGGTTATATGGTGGATTATGAAACACCTCCCATCCAAAACAATGTAGGAGCTCTTGGGTACGATTCTTTGTGTGTCAACAAAAAAATAGCATTTGCACTATGTTTTCCCCATTGCCTGTTTTGTATCACCCAGATGAACTTTGTAAGTGTTTGACAATACCTCTCTGAGTTAATTGTGCCACATTCAAGAAAATCAATGATACACTTCCTTACAGTCCCAAAATGCAATAACCATGATTCTTCTTGCTCACAGCATTTGTAAACACTTTCTTGGTTTCTTAGAAAAATCTGTGTGTACCCATTCCATTGATTGCCTTTTTGTTTCAAAACTGATGTACTTCACCCAAGTTTCATCCCCATTTATGATACAATCAATACTTTGTTACCATTTATCTCATAATCTTCGAGGAATGTCAGTGTTGTGGCCAGTGTCTGTTTTTTGTGGTCTTCCATTAGGATTGTAGGAACACATCTAACGCAAAATTTGTGGTAACCTTGCTTCTCCACCACAATTTCATGCACCAAGCTCTTTGAAATGTGTGGGAAATGTTGGAAAAGTTCCATAATCAGGAATAGATGATTTTCATGAGTTTTGTAGTCGATTTTCATCATCAGTTCATTAGTCAGAAGGCTAGGCCTAGCATTGTGGTCCTCATCATGAACACTAGTACAGTCGTTTTTAAAATCAATGCACCACTGCCTCACTCAACTTTCACTCATTATTCTTTTTCCTTAAACATCACAAATGCCACAACAAATTTCAATTCATTTCCAGTTTTTTACCAACAGAAACATAATCACAGGACACACCTCCCAAGTGACAGAATAGTTTATTGCATTGCACATTTTAAGACTTCACAGAAAGCAAAGTAGCAGAGACATGGTCCATATGCTACCATTGCTGGATGCATATTGAGTGTAGGCTCATTATGGCACCAGCATGGTGCCTGTATCCCTGTCCACTGCCACGATACCCCAAAATGTCTGTTACTTTCTGGGTAGCCCTTGCATGAAAGCACAAACAGGTCAGTCATCAATTAGTGCCACACTGTAGGTGAATGAAAGACAGAAATCATGATGTTGCCACCTCTACACTGTACCAGAACAATACTGCACAATTCATATGCAGTAAGGATGCTGGTTTCCTGTCTGGCAAGATCTTTCATGTGCAATATATTTTCACACATAGTCTGCTCATGCCCCGACTATCCACCACCATGCAGCATGCAGCAGGTTACTTTCTCTTTGCATGGGCACTACAAGAAAACAGACAGCCAATTTGCAACACTGACAACATTTCAATGGCCAGCAACAACTTCCACCTCCTGGCACACACTGACATCACAATCCCGGTGCTCGTTTCACTTTCCAAGCCCCACGCTTGACCAGATAAGCCACTCCTAGCCACTCCTTGCAAACTGAGTGGGTAGAAAGTATGAATAACCTATATTTTCTGAACTGAAACAGTGCAGATAAACAATGCCACACTGTGGCTGCCCTGCAAAAGTGTTGTGCATGGCCTGATCATATGTTCACTGGGGTTGAACAAAGGGCAGTTGAGGTGCCTCAACAGCAGGGTGCTTAGCATGTGTAACACTTTGGAAATGAGGAACAAAAGGAGGATAAAATCTGTAATTATGGACACAATTATGTACTCATTCTTTCCTCCCCCTGTGACACAGGTGCTTTTGTTGGATCTGGAGAAAGAAAAATACAACAAATAAACAAAACTATTCACCAGTAATTTTATTGGGTTAGCTCTTTGTTTTGTTATTAGCACAGGCAGAACTATCATCCATCTCAGGAGTCAGATGAGCTGCTGCTACTAATATAGACACTAATAACTAAACTCTATTTATAATGTTCCACAATGTTATCCACTTCCCACATTGATTTTTCAGTTTTTTTGAATGTGCTGCACACGTTTCTGCCACACACCCAGCATTATTTCTGTGACTCTTCAGCCAGAAGTGCTTTCACATCCTCCAGTTTAAAGGTTTTGTTCCTTGCTGCAACATAACTCTTAATCTGTGCCCTGTCAAGTCCAGTGGCGTTCGGTTCACAGTGGTACAGCGGCATTCTGGAAACAGTTTTGTTTACTGAACTTCCCTTAGTGTCTACACCATATGCATTATAAGCTGCTTTATTTTCCTCAATGACTGCCAGCAGTTCTCACTTCAACATATCATTTTCAAATTGAATGTTTTGGATGAAAGCCAGTCTACAATATTTTGTTTGTTGAAGCCTGTGTTCTGAGATTTTTTCCAATTTGTGGGAGTGGTATGGTGCATTATCTCCTCAAGGTGAGGAAGAACTTTGGAAAACCAAGATTTGGAAGACTTGGCATTGATATCTTCATGATAGTCACTGCTCTTTTTCGACTCAAAAGTCCACAAACACTTGTCCACTAAACCTGCCTCACTCACAATATATTTTTTTCCTTTTGCATATGGTGCTTTCTATCCTGTAGACAACCCAGACAGAAAGGCTTCCTTAGCTGATGATACTGAATCATCTATCTAGATTTCATTCTGTGTATGGCCTGCATTTAGCCATGTCTCATTCAAGTAATAAATTTTCCTATCTTCCTGGCATGCTGGCTTTATTGTCCTTAAATAACACCTTCTCTATAGACAGATCCCTTCTTTGTTGATCAGCATGCTGCTACATCCACGATTAACATAACTGAACTTTATCTCCTTCAATAAAGAATGAAATGTTCTTCTTGAGCACATCAGATCAGGATCCTCGTTAATGGAAGCAAGGACTTATCTATGGAACATAACTCATTGTGAAAGAAAAACTGGTGCACATTCCTTCTTATAGCATTTCTGTAGAACTCATTAACATTTTGAATTATTTTTTTGAGATGCCTGTCTTTCTTTGGCAATTTCAAGATGAGATTAGCATTATGTTCAAGAACCACTCTATATACGAATGAGCCACTGACCCCACTGGAATGTGCAATTTTAGCAACAGTTTCTGATGTTATTGTTGGATGTAAATCACATTCTGTCTTGGACAGATGCAAGATCATTTTCTTCTCCAAACTGCTCAATAGTGATCTTTTCACCCATTTCTTAGGTGAACTAAGAATGCCATAACATTCTGCAGCATTGTTAGAACTTGTCATTTTGATGTTTAACATTGAAGGAAACAGTTAATATCAGAAAAGAAGTAGAAGACAAAACTCATTAACAAAAATCTGTGTTAAACAAAAATGATAATACCTACTTTTCCGTAATTACAGTGTACAAATTCCACTTACACAATTTTTTTCAGCACGTTTAACAGTAGAGAGCAAGATGACAATGACCTGTACTGAAAGAATCATGCACTTGTGGCCTCCCTGGCAACAGCTGCTCATGGGCGATGTCATGTGACCAGGGTAGGCCTGAGCCAGCTGGCTCAACTCAGCAGACAAATGATGTTTCTAAATCATTTGACTCATAATTGGCTGATTACGTACAAATGAGAAATGCATCTTCTACTAGATTCTGCTATTTTGGACTCTTGGTGCTTATTAGTACTGCAATGGGACATAACTTTGCAGTATAGTGTAATTTAAGGTACACACTTAACATACATGATGTAATGGCATGTTCTTAGTTTTAATCTCTTCTACTGAACAGTTATTTCATACTACACATAGTGCCTCATGCAACTGATAATCCTTTCCTATGTTTCTTTTTTGCTTTATTGTAGATAGCATACACACGAGAAATTTCTAATGGGTCTCTGGAAGTCTGAATTTTCCCTGCATAAGAACGTAAGATAAATTAAAACTTATGCACATCACTGAAAGGATTCTCACAGAGAATGTCATTTGTCTATCTTACATTAAAGATTAGCTACATGATGTAAATATGTATAAAATTGCATTTCTCATCAGGCGTATGAACTTCATTTAACATTATCTGTAAATACAACAATTACAGAAAAGACTGGTCACTATATATCAGAATATATAAATCAGCAAGGGAGGAGCCACCAATTCCGATAAAGGAAATATTATACCAATCATCAAAGAAGTAGGTCAGTACTGTAATACATGCGTTTTTCTACAGCTACATAGATACTCCACAAGCCACCATACGGTGTGCAGTGGAGTGTACCTGTACTACTACCAGTCATTTTCTTTCCTGTCCCAGTTGCAAACAGAGTGAGGGAAAAATGACTATCTATGTGCCTCCATCTGAGCCTTCATTTCTCATATTTTATCTTTGTGGTCCTTACACACAATGTATGTTGGCAGCAGTAGAATAGTTTGACAAGTCAGCTTCAGATCCCAGTTCTCTAAATCATTCATTTGCAGCTTCAGGCACATGAACCGTAGCTACTGAAATTAAGCAAGATATCATCTCTCTGAGGCCACATTTGTCATTCAGAGATTATTAATCTGAAAAGAAACTGGCTTACAAAAATTGTATAATTTGTTATGTAAATCTGGAGCGTCAGGTTACTTTCATGATTTACAAAACTAAACAACAAGCAACTAAAATTCTGTGGTACCCTGCATTTTTAACACTTCAGCCCTGTGTATAAAAGATCAAACTGTGGTCAAGATTGGTAGTTAACTCCCTTTACAGTAATTAACTGGGGGAAATCTCTAACAAAGTTACTGATTGTTCACAAATTCCACAAGAGAAATGCAATAAACATACTATCACTTTAGGATATCAGCTATCCACTCACCTTGGTAAAAAAAGAACCACTTGAAGACTCTTGATGTGTAATCATGTAAACTGGCAAGACAAAACACTTACAATAGCTCACTGACATGTACACCTGAGTGAAAGTATAACTGTAATTAATGAATAAACTTTCAAAATCAACAACAGGAATATTAACCAACTGTCTACATGAGTTTTAACTCGCAGGAAATGTCAAATTATTTTAAATCAAGTCACATAGTACTGAACTTTCTTAGAGTAATAAGCTGTACCAGAGGTTATTCCAGTGTACCATATTTGTAATGAATTTATTCATCACTAAAGGAGTTCATAGGGTTTTAGGAGTTGTTCTATGTTATTTCACCAACTGTGACATAGTTGTGTATACAAACAGTGACCCAATACTGTCAAACGTTTTTTATTCCAGTCTTTGATCACAATATCGATTCTTTAGAAGATGACAGGTTTCAGTCCATAATGACCATCCTCAGATCTTTTTTTACACCATGTCATAATGTGATAAGGCCATAATGGTGCCATCAAAATATATAAATATAATCAGCACAGCATCATCAAATAGATCTAAAATAAGTTGTAGAAAAGGCCACATCGTCCACAGTCATTATTGCAATGTGATGGAGGTCAGAACTGTGGCACCAAGCACTGCAGTCACACTGTTCTCCTAAAGGTGGCTGAGGAAACCATTTCAGACACATCACCATTCAAAATCAACATGAAAAGGCCTTGGAGTGGTAGTATAAATGGCATCAATAAAACCACTCCTTTCCCTGCAACATTGATTCCCACATGTTTCACAGTTGAAAACGACAGTTTGTGGCATCATGAGCAACAAGGAGATGTTCTTGAGAACCTTTGACTCTGCTGACACTTTGGACATTTCAACCCTTCTTTAAGCATACAGTGGTGCAGCATCCCCATTGAACATGGATACAACCCATTGGAGTGCAGCACAACTGTAATTTTTGCTCTTGTGTTCATGTTGGAACCACTAGGAACCAGTCTAACTCACTTGATGAAATTTTAACATGATCCAAAGCAGCCCTACTATGGCTTGATCACAGGGTAGTGCAACACTAACATGTACCTGAATAAGAGCCCCCAGTTCGGTGACACCTCTGTGCCACCCATGTACCTTGTTGAGCACATTATAAATGAATTTGTAAGAAACTTAAACACCACTTCAGCCTGGCAGCTGCTCCAGCACTCTAAGGCAGGCAAAACCTACAAAAGGAACGTTGAAGGGGTTGTCTAACCTGAGCTGCTAGAGCAGCCACGAGGCTGAATTGGTGTTGAAGTTTCTGACAGCTCAACAAAGGTGTGCAGTTAGCATTGAGAGCATTGTTCACATAAGGTATGGTCAGCCTGTGAATGTGTACTCTTACCTGGCTGATTGTTACTGGTTAGGCTATAAGCACATCAAGGTGGGCAAGCACTCCTGCAAGCAACTGAAAATTATCTTGTTTTAATCATAGGTTGTAATTTCTAGAATTCCTTGTTATTTTCAAGATTTCTAGCTTTGATGTTACTTTGTTCTCTAAAAGTCAGCTGTGAAATTTCGAAATTAATGTGAATTTTTACAATTCTTAGTCTAGTAACTTGGCATGCAGTCTACTGTAAAACACTTACTGAATGATTTTTTCTGTGGCAGGAGAACAAAATCGCACTGTTCATCTGCTTGATCCTATGGGGAATCCACATACTCACCAGAATGGTTGTTGCACTGCTCATCACAATGCACATGGGCTTTTTTGTAGGGATACATGTCATCGTCGGCTTCGTGGCAATCATTAGTAAGTACTGATATGACGCTTAAGTGGAAACAAAAGTTTCTCTGCTTCTCGCAATGGCAGCACATCCCTTTACATGGCTCTAATAATTACACATATCAATTATGATTACGATTGTGATCTTCTAAAAAAATTTCTAAGTGGTTAATCCACAGAGAAATACGCTATTCAAATCTAAAAGTGTTTTGACTGAGAAACTTTTGTCAATACTATTTGTAACTATGAGTGTGTTACATTATTACTCTGATACACAAATAATCAGAGATTGAAATCAAATCTAGAAGAGCTATTGTCAAAAACCAGTAACATGTTAAAAAAATTCTTGAAGTAGAAGCTATTGGCAACTGGCACAAATTTCCATTTTATAGATGGGGAAAATTCTGTTGCAAATATCATGTTTTCTGTGGTATAAGACTATCTTCCACTTTTTGGTTCATGGTACAATATGGTTCACAACCAATGAAATATGGCTACACCATTCATATATCACATAACTACTGTAGTTTAAAAAATATACAGAATTTTACTCATCATAAATTTCTGTAACTGAAGAATTAACAGTACTCTCCAAATGGCTTTAATATATCATATCACAGCACTTAAAGATACAGGACTCATCATACACTGTTCAGTCATGTTAATGTGACCACCTGTCAAAACCCTGAATAACCCCCTTTGCCCCGCAGACCAATGTGAGATGTGCAGGAAGAATCAGTGACATTCTGGAAAGTACCAACAGGTATGTGGAACTATGTTGACTCCAGTGTCATGGCTAGCTGTGCTAGGTTTCTCATCTGAAGATCAACAGGGCTTACAGTCCAATCTAGGGGGTCTCACAGATTCTCACCTGGGTTTAAATCCAGTAATTTTGTTGGGGGTATGGCAAACTTATCCTGCTGCTCATCAAAACCCATACACTTATACTTTGAGCTGTGTGACACATTGCATTGTCCTGCAGATAGATGCCATACCAAGCAAAATCAAACTGCAGATAAGGGTGCACATGGTCCCCAAGGATAGATACATACTTGTGTTGATCCATTGTGCCATTCAGAATGACAAGATCAACCATGGAATGTCACAAAAACAGTCCCCAGATCGTAATGCCCCCCTCAAGCCTGGATTTTTCCAACAGTTGTTGCAGGATATTTGCTTTCAGGTGTTTCATGTGGTATATGCCAACAGCAATCTGTCCAATAGAAGATAAAATGTGACTCACTTGAAAAGGCCATCTGTTACCATTCAGTGGAAATCCAGTTGTGGTAGTGGCATGCAAGTTCCAATCTTCATTGCTAATAAACAGCAATCAGCATGGGAGTATGAATCTGGAACCTGTTGTGGTGGTCCACACTCAGAAACGTTTGCTGAATGGTAGTTGAGGAGACAGTGTTGCAAATCCCTTGGTTTATATGGGTGGTCATTTGCTCAAAAGTTGCTCATCTATTCACCTGTGCATAACACCACATCCATTGTTCACCCTTGTTATCTACAGCCATTGTGCACCACTGCTGACTTGGCAGCAGTTTTGGATAGTGTCCCATTTTTGCATGCACGGTATACTGTAGTCAAGATGACAAGTGAACAGTTTATAAACTTTGCCAATTCAGAAATGCTTCCACCCTTGGCCCAAAAGCCAATAATCATGCCCTTTGGGATGTCAGATGGATCACTTTGTTTCTACATTATGAGAATGATTGCACTGTTTTCAGTGTCCCCCAAATATGTTTAATATACTCTCCTCTGCTAATGCTGCCATCTGCTGTCTGGGAGTGGTTATTGCATATAGATGTCCAAGTTATGCAGCAGTCACATTAATGTGACTGGATCATGTATTTACAAATGTTACCTTTATGTGATTCTAAATCGGTCAGTAAACTGAGACACTGACCATGAAACTTCATGTTTCCTAGGGACACTATCCTCCAGATATATATCCTCCCCAACTATCAAAATATTCTCTCATTTATTTTGTTAAAGGTCAAGCAAACTTACATGTACAAAGTGTTGAAGAAGTCCTCACACCTCTCTTCACTTTGTACAATTGGGGAGATAAATAGTTATTTTATTGGTATTGCTGCTTTTAAGCTTACAAAGAGCATTGTTATCAGTAGTAAATTTTTTCATTGCAGTATTGTGTGTTACACTGTAGAGGCATGGCAGAAGTAAGCAGGCACAGTTACACTATTGAGAAGCAATTGGTGGTTTGTGTGTGCATATGCAAACATACACAGGAAGGACAAACAGTAACAGAGATAATGACTACATTCAGAAGTCACTTTGGCAAGGAAGCACCTCATAAAACAAACCTATGTGACTGTAAACAATGCACTTTCATTTCAAGCAGTCTCACTGAGAGGCCATGTGGATGTAAAAAAAATGAGGAAATGTGCACTATCTTTGCTCGATTAACTGAGCAATCTCCAATGAAATCCATTTGCAAAAGATCAGTTAGTGAATGACCAGATTTAAAACAAAACATTAAAATGAAAGGATTTAGCATATTTGTAAATGAATTATCTACCAACAACAGAGACAGGCAAATTTCTGCCTTTGTGCTTTGTTGATACAATTTTTAAATGTTGTGCTTCACTAAATAATGACGTTATCTGATGAAAGTTGAATATCACAGGTGACACAAGAGGAATGTGGATTTCTACCCTAAGGCAAACACTATTACATGCAAGAGTTGGAAAACATGGGATGGCGTGAGCTAGGATATCATAACACTACCTGTTCGCACCTTCTTTATTGAAGCTTGAATGAATGGGAATTCTTATTTGGTTACGCTGCAAATTCAGTTAATACCTCCACTCAAAGGTGATGTAAGCATGGATCGTGTGTTCACAGCAAGAGGGAGCTCCAGTATACTTTGCTATTTAGGTGAGGAAGTTTGTGGTTATCACGTATGGTTGGTCAGTAATAATACACACTAAGTATCAAATATGCATTTATTAATCACTGAGACACAATGAACAAACATGGAAGAAGTACAAGTTACATGACGAGAACAAGCCAGAACAAAGCACTCCAAAGAATTAAAAGCCAAAGTTAGCGTGCTCTGCGTCAGAGATGCCACAGAGGCCCCCGCTCCCCCCTGGTAGTGTGGAGCATGGTGGAGGGAAACTTTATCACCCAAACTCATAAAATTCATGCCAGCACGGTAGTTGTAGGTGGTGGCTGGTTCCAGAAGTAGGAACACTGGAATTTGTGGTGCAAGGGTCCCACGGTTCCAATAACTGCGCAGGTGGAGAGGTGTCAGCCGAAGGCAGGTCGGCAGCATCGGGAGGCAGGTCAGTGAGTGACCATGCCAGTTTCAGCTGATTAACAGACACAGTCTGTGGCCATCCATGTATGTGGATGATGAATGTGTTTGTACTGCAATGTAGCATGTGGTGAAGGCCCGAATAAGGCAGCTGAAAGGCTGCTCACACAGTGTTGTTCCGCAGCATCACAAAGTCGCATGAAGCGAGGTCCTTGTGGATGAACACAGGTGAGGTGGAGTGAGGGCATGGAAGGGGCGTGCGGAGGTGTGTGACATGCCTATGAACACATTCAAATAGAGCGGGAAGATCCACGGTAGTGGCTGACAGTGAATCCTCGATGAACTTAGTGGGCAGGAGAATCCTCAATGAACTCGGTGGGCAGGAGGAGGGGTTCACCATATATAATCTCAGCAAGCAAGGCTTTCAAGTCTTCTTTATGGGCCGAGGGATTCCATTGCATTATATCAAAAATTTAATGTGAGTATTGTCTTCTATGGTACATGAAAGAGATAGGAGCACTGACAATTTTCATTATAGGGTTGCTGCAGGAGAAAAGAATGGCTTTGTTTTAACAGTATTTATTTATTTTTGCAGTTAATAAGGTACAAAAGACTGCATATTAATGATGCAGAAAAAATGTATCAAAATATGTATAATAAAAAATAACTTTTTACTATTTGCAGTATGTTTTATACAGTCTACAATGTTGGAGAGGTAATAACATCTGTTAAGATGTTGCAATGTTGGGGATAGAAACTTAATAGTTCAGTTTTTGCTATTTCATAGAGATTTTGATTTGCAAAATCAGCAGTAGGAAAAATAAAAACTAAGCTAATATATTCAAAGTAATAAATCAAAACAGTAATTCACACATTGTGTGTGAAACTAGTCAATAATTCACAGAGCATGAAAAGAGTTAATAATTCACACACATATACATAGCACAGAAAAAATCAAAGACTGTGCATATATCACAATATTATGAAAAAGAGAGATGCTACTCACCATACTGGGTAGATGCCCGAGTTGCAAATAGGCACAATAAAAAAACTGTCAAATAAGTAAGCTTCAGCCAAAAGGCCTTCTTCTTCCAAATTACACACACACACACACACACACACACACACACACACACACACACACACACACACACACACGCTGTTCACACACATGACCACGCATATCAAATACATCCTCCCACCACCACCACCTACTCCAGTCCAGTCACAAGCATCACCTATCCCATCAAATGCACGACTACCTGTGAAACCAGTCATATGATCTACAAGCTAAGCTACAACCACTGTGCTGCATTCTACATAGGCATGATAACCAACAAGTTGTCTGTCTGCATGAATGACCACTGGCAAATGGTGGGCAAGAAACAGCTGGATGACCAAGTTGGTGAGCACACTGCCCATCACAACATTCTTCATTTTAATGACTGCTTCACAGCCTGTGCCATCTGGATCCTTCCTACCAACACCAGATTTTCTTAATTGCACAGATGGATAGCCACCCTGCTATATAAACTATGTTCCCATAACTGTCTGGGCCTCAACCTTCATTAGTCATTGTTCGTCACCCACCTATCCCCTTCCTTGTTCCCATTCCAGCACTACACAGCCCTCTATTCCACCAGTGCAACCACAGTCTTTTTACTTGCCTCCTTTCCCACTCTGCTTCCACTTCCCTCCCTCACCTCTGCTCTCTGTCTAACGTCTTCACTGTACTTATCCGCCCTACACTTCCTCCACCTTGTCCCTGTATGCTCCTGGAAGCTGTCCTCCACTCCTACCTTCTAGCCCCCCCCCCCCCCTCCCTGCCCCAGACTCCGCTTTACCCCCACCACCCAAATTATTGCTTCACCTGTCACGCACAGCTGTTCACTGCCTAGCCTTGCCAGTCAAAGACAGTAGCTTGTGTGTGTGAGTTGCATTTTCAAGAGAGAGAGAGAGAGAGAGAGAGAGAGAGAGAGAGAGAGAGAGAGAGAGAGAGTTTGTGTATGTATTTCAGAAGAAGGCATTTTGTCCAAGCTTACTTGTTTGACAGTCCTTTTGTTATGCCTATCTGTGGCCCAACATCTCTATTATATGGTGAGTAAGTGGCTTCCAGAGGCAACAAAAATCTGATTTTCAATATTTCATATCATTATTGACCAAATTTAAAATGATGTCATAATGTGGTCATTAAGAGGAATAATATTATATTAAAGGTATAACACAGTAAGACAAGTATTAAAGTAAAAAAATGTGTACATGTCTTTAGGCAGTGTAGCTTGCTGCATGCAATTTACACCAAATATATTCAACCAGTATGTGATAATAAGAGCACTTAGTGATTTTCAACACACTTTAAATTTAATTTCAAACCTTTTTTGAAAATTTTTCTTCTTGAAACACCCACAAAATGATGAAAGGGAAAAAGTTTAGCAGTTACGATTTTTTCACTGTTCTTGAAGTAAAACTTCAGCATCAGGTGTGCCATTTTAATTTATAACAGCACTTCTTTATTAGTAACACATTTTGTAGATGGCAGCCACATACACCACTGATTGTAGCCGCAAAATGGTATCATTTTACTAACACATAGTTCAGGAGATATGCCATCACAAACATTTCGCTGCATCAAAAACCAGCTTTTACTTAAAATGGAGCACAGTAAAATTTCACCATCAGGAATGATATTTCAATGTAGTACATCTTTACTACTAACTTTGTTTGCAACACACTTTGCAGACAGTATTCAAATATATCACTGAATTTATCTGGAAAATTATATCATTGTATAATACAAATTTCATGAGATTTGATGTCATATACATTGAGACGCATGAAAAACTAGCTTTTGCTTAAAACAGAGAACAAATTACCCAGGCTACATACATCCAGTTTTTTATAATGAGAGCACTTAGTGACTATCAACAAATTTAAGCATAATTTCAAACATTTTCTAAACTTTTCCTTGATTACATGTTTAACATCAAATATTTAAGACATCAACACATTTGTAAAGTAATAAGAATTTGAAGCTGTTTTATGTATGGAAGCTAGATTCTTTAAAGAATCAGGACTTTAGTGGTTAAGACTAATTTACATTTCATATATTTTAAATATTGCAAGTAAATGCAGTGTTTAAGTACTGATTCTAGTTATATGACTAACAACTTTGCTTAATTTCATACATATTAAACTTTACTTGTATCTTCCCGATGCATGGATTCAGCAAGTTTCTGAAGAGCTGCTTCATGAGTCTTAATGAATCCAAAAAGTGCAGTGTAAAATTCTTGGTGGCTCTATTACAAAAACAAAATATATTTTTCTGTGCTCTCAGTTAGGACACTAAAGAAATCATTGCCCAGAACAATTTGACCAATAGCTCAGTAACAGCAAGGCTTCTAACAGACTCACAAGGTGGGCACTAATACCAAGCAAGTGCAAAGCCTGGTAAGAAATGTGGAAATGTTGATTGTTTAAGCAGAAAGATAATGGTAATATAGACACTGGATCACAGCCTTACCCAGTGGCAAGCAACACAGCATGCTGTTGCTTACTGCAAGCTGTATGCTGCACAGCTGCAGTTCACTGTACATGATGGCCTGTATGTAAGATAACTAGGTTGGGGCCACATGTGGTATTGCCAGCTAAGTTAAAGGAAAAAGTTTGAAGGGAAACACTCAATCACATGTTGTCTGTGCATGAAGGCAATAAGACAAGGAATAGGAAAGTAGCAGAGCACTACTGGTGGAAGACAAGGAAGGGAGAGATGGACCAATATGTAAGAAATGGTATACAATGTGTGTAGTGAGCAGATATAAAGGATAAGCTTGTACCACTGAAGTTGTGGAAAAAGATGGATAAGTGATATGGGGGTTTATAATTCAGGTTGCATGAGCTGTGTGCTGCACTGCAAAATTTGCCATTAGATGGAATGATGTGTAACTTTTTTGCTAGCATTTCATAATGGTAGCCTACAAACATAGCAGTCAACTGCTTTATCGTACAATAATTCAACTTCCTGCATGATAGAGGAATTTGGGCGCAACAGATCTCATCAACATCCTCTGCAAATACTTGAAGCTGAGAGAGCAATGATCTTGCAAAATCTTCCATGTCAAATGACGTAAAGTAATTATGACTTGAGTCGTATAACCATACAACTTGATACATTATGCATGTAAGGGCTGTATTTGAGGCAGTAGGGTCAACATTACAGGCTTCAACAGGAATGACATGGTGTTCAAAGTCAGCAAACATTATAAAAATTGATTGCTCTTTGTGTAGAAAATTCTTGAAGTTTATCATGTTTTTTACCTTGGTAGGCATCTCTACATGTACTGAGTCCTGGGTAAATCAATGCCTCTGGTGCTCTATCATTTGTTTGCTCAAACAAAATGAATTCAGACACCTTGAAAAGACATGCTGTGCATGACTGTCTGTAGACCATTGGAAGGGAATTAAGCAGGACATGTTTTTGATCCAACAATAATGTTGCTTAGTGCCCACATATATTAGAAACAAATCTGCATGTTTCTCACACTGATCTACAAATTGGGAAAAGTGGAGGGATCCTACGAGTTTGTGTTCGAGCTTCTTCTGTTTATCATATTACCAGGCTTTGTCCAGGCTTTATACTTGAATCACTATATGAGTATTCTGCCTCTGGAATTTTGTGATGTTCTGTAGTTCAATGGGGAATTCAATACCATCATCTTTTTAATACTCATGAATATATACATGTGATACTGACCTAGCAGTTGTGTATGTTTCTCCATTTTTTTCTCAAAAGCCAGCAGTGACCATGTAAGCCAAAATTGTCAGAATTAATAATAACATTATCCAATTAACATTGGAATTACAGAACTTTCAAAACAGAAAAGTAAAACAAAAAATGGCTCTTTTACTTTAACTTATTGAATCAAACAGTATCCTGCCTAAACCATTATAATCTCCAGGTACCAGTGCCATATGATTCCTCCCATTGCAGTAAAGGTGTCCTGCCCATTCACTGTGTTGACACTGGGATCAGCATTCTTGAAGACAAATAGTCGACCATTTGATTTCATCTTCTCAGCAAAAAAAGAGGATCATTTACACCTAGCAAGTTCCCTGTAAGTAATTGCAAATACTGAAGTGGTTAGACGATTCAAAAAATTGGATGTGTCCTTTTTGTATATGAATGCAGTTATTGCAATCATAACAGAAGATTAAAAATATTTTGATCACACTGCTATAATTATGGCAAGTGCCACAACAAGGCATTTCTTCTAATATGGATCTAGTGGACCTTAATTTGTTTGTCAAAGTAATAGGGTGAAATAAGAGAAACAGTGTTCCAAGAAAGCTATAAACATCAGGAGAAACAGTGTTTGAGGGAAGACAGGCTCCAAGACACCCAAACAATTATCGACTTAAGGTAAGCATCAGTACTGAAAATTTGAGTGTGAATATTCTGAAACTGAGCTTTACGGCAGTTTCAACAACTCCATTCTTTTCTTCTTGAAGATTTCTTATCTTTTCATTCAGCCATACAGAGCTTTTTTGTTTGTGTTCTTGAATCAGATGATACATTCTTTGAATAAATCAGAGACAATTAAATCCTCTCTCACATCAACATCTACATCTACATCTATACTCTGCAAACCACCATGAAGTGCATGACTGTGATTACATCTCATTGTACCAGTTACTAGGGTTTCTTCCCATTCCATTCACATACAGCGTGCATGAAGAATGATTGTTTGAATGTCTCTGTGCCTGCTGTAATTATTCTAATCTTATCCTCATGCTCCCTTTGTGAGCAATGCATAGGGGGTTGTAGTATATTCCTAGAGTCATCATTTAAAGCCAGTTCTTGAAACTTCATCAGTAGACTTTCTTGGGATAGTTTACATCTCTTATCAAGAGCCTCCCAGTTCAGTTTCTTTAGCATCTCTATAATACTCTCCCATGGATCAAAGAAACCTGTCGCCATTCAGACTGCCTCTCTCTGTATACGTTCAGTACCTCCTGTTAGTCCTATTTGGTATGGGTCTCACACACATGAGCAATTTTCTAGAACTGGTCGCACGAGTGATTTATAAGCAGTCTCCTTCGAAGACTGATTGTCCTTTCCCAGTATTCTACCAAACTCAAGTCCACCATCTGCTTTACCCATAACTGAGCCTATCTGATCAATTCATCTCATATACTAACAAAGTGTTAAACCCAAGTATTTGTATGAATTGGTCAATTCAAATAGTGACTTATTGATAGTATAGTCATAGGATACAACGCTTTTTAATTTTCTGAAGTGCACAATTTTACATTTTTGAACATTTAAAACAAGTTTCCAGTCTTAGCACCAGTTCAAAATCTTATCAAGACCTGACTGAATATTTATGCTGCTTCTTTCAAAAAGTACGTCATTGTGGATAACTGCTTCATCTTAAAAAAGTCTCAGGTTCATGAACAGCATACAACATGAACAGCAAGGGTCACAACACATGTCCCTGAAGCATACCTGGAAAAGCTACTTATACATCCCATGATGACTCTCCAGCCAAGATTACATGCTGTGTCCTCACTACCAAAAGGTCCTCAATCCAGTCACAAATTTCAGTTGATACCCAATAGGATTGTACTTTTGATAATAAGCAGAGGTATAGGTACTGAGTCAAATGGAAATCAAGAAATATCACATCTACATAACTCCATTGATTCAAAGTTTTCAGTATGTCATATGAGAAAAGTGTGAGGTGGGTTTCACATGATTGATGTTTTCAGAATCCATGCTGGTTGGCAAGCAGGAGGTCATTCTGTTTGAGATGCCTCATTATGTTTGAGCTCAGAATATGTTCTAAAAATTCTACTATAAATTGATGTTAGGATATTAGATGGTAGTTTTGTGGATCATTTCTACTACCCTTTTTGTAGATGGGTGTGACCTGTGCTTTTTTCCAAGGACTGAGTAGGTTTTTTGTCTGAGGGATCTACGAGTGATTATAGTTAAAAGACAGGCTAACTCAGCCACAAATTCAGTATAGAATCTGATAGGGATTCAATTGGGCCCTAGAGCTTTGCTCAGTTTTAACAATTTCGGCTGTTTCTCAACACTGACAATAACACTCATTTCACTCATTTTCTCAGTGGCTCAGTAGTACGAGGATTACATTGGGGCAGTTCTTCATTTTCCTTTGTGAAAGAACATTTGAAAATGGTGTTAAGCATTTCATCTTTTTCTTTACTGTCCTCAATTTCAGTTCCTGTCTCATTCACTAGGGACTGGGCACTATCTTTTATGCCACTAACAGCATCTACATGTGACCAGAATTTCTCTGGGCTTTGTAAAAGATCATTTGTCACTACACTGCTATGGTAGTAACTGAATGCCTCACATATTGCTCTTGATAGCCAAATGTGTTTTCATTCAGCATTTAGTCTCCTATTTCAACATGTTAGGAGTGGAATTTCAGACAATCCTTTCTTAAACAATGCCTACAGTATAAGATCCACACATTCTCAAAACTTCAATTTTCTATCCTTAGCAGTTTTGGCTGGGCAATGATGAGTCAGTGAATCAGTTTCACCCTGTTTCACCTCCTTTAAAGGTTGAATTTCCAAAAACAGTGGAACACATATTTTTTACTCTAACTGAGAAGCCAAACACCATTTTTTACAGATTTAGCTTCACAATGAAATCTATTCCACCGCCTTAGGGATTGAATATTCAAAAACAGTAACAGGTGTATGTCTTGTTTTTAACAGAGAAGCCATATACAAATTTTCATCGATTTAGGTACAAAAGTGCTTGCACAATGAAATATTTCCAGAAAAAGTTTCACCCCCAAAGAGGTTCAGTTTCTAAAAATGGTAAAACATGTATTTTTTTTTATTTCTAACTGAGAAGCCAAATTCAAATCTTCATGTATTTAGCTTTAAAAACTGTTTTGTAATAAAATATTTTCATAAAAAATCTTATCCCCTATTTGACCCCACAGGGGTTCAGTTTTCAAAAATGCTGAAATACATATTTTTTTTATGTGTAACCGAGAAGTCAAATACCAATGTTCATAGATGTAGCTTTAAAAATACTTAAGTAGTTCTTTAATAATGATATATTTTTTTGAAAAAAAAGGTTTCACCCACTGTTTCACCTCCATAGGATTCAATTTTGGTTTTGAAAAATGCCTGAACATGTTTTTTTATTTACCAAATACCAATTTTTTAAAAAACTTCATCCCCTATTTCACCACCTTATGCTTGGAATTTCGAAAAAAACCCTCTTAAACAACGCCCACAGCACCTTCTCCAAATTTCAAGTTTCTACCCTTAGGGGCTTGGACTGGGTTGTGATGAGTCAGTCAATCAGTCAGAACATTGCCTTTTATATATAGAGACTGCTTTATCAATAATAGTAGTTGGATGATGTCCACTTTTTGGGTGAGTTGAAGTGGTTTGGTAAAATGCTTGAAGATACTTTCCATGGTAATCTCCATTAACTGCAACTAAACATATGTCCAAATCATCCAAATAGCTAAAGTGTCACTGTATTTTATTGTCCCTATCCAGCACCTGGTTTTCCAACCAGTGTAAAAAAGTGTTTTTTTGTCACCTCATAAAGTGTTCACATTATCAGATTATAGCATCTTATCTTAGAATTTCTGGCTTTCCCTGTTTTTCTTCAGGTGCTTGAGTAGTCATTACCTCACATAAAAAGTCATTCCTGTTAAAATCAGATTGTGGCATTTATGATCTGGTTGGTGTATGTGTGTGTCTGAGAGCATTGTAACAATGCTGCACATAACTCAGAATCAATTTCTCATTATTGTACCTTTCTTGACAAACACTACTCTCAACAACTGTTCACCAGCAGATGTTTTTCCGCTTCAAGATTCAGGAAGCCCGGCAGTTCCTCTTGTCTTAACAACAATCACTTCACCTTCTGCCAGATTTTCTTACCACATGAAACACAGCCCTCATGGAAGATCCAATTGAAGCACTACTTTATTGTGAGTAATATACAAATAAAATGTGTTGTGGCTATTCTATAGCAACATCATCCCACCAAGGAACTAATGAACACAGGGGCCTTCAAATGCTGCCAAGCGACTGAGAAATACGTAGTTACAGAAAAAACCTTTCTTTTATTATGCTGCTTCCCTCCATTCTTGATCAATGGCAACAAAAAGGAGACCCATTTTTAACAACAGCCGAGGCAGAGATGGAGGACAGCACACAAAGTGTTAAAAGTTCTGACCACTTCCAGTCTCCATGTGACACTGACCTACCTGGCTTCTCAGCTTTTAAACCCATACAGAAGTTAACATTCCAGTGAAAGGGGGGGGGGGGGGCTCCTTGGGGTTAATAGACATTGATCTTTAGAGGATACATTTTTTAAAATGTTACACTATAACTGACTCTGAGCAGCTTTTTGATGAACTGAGAAATTTGTTGTTTCTTTGAAGTTCTGTATCTTGGTAAGAATGTGCCATTAAAATACATTTAACCAAAGTAAATTATAGAAAATTTAATGCTCTACAGAAAAGTCCAAAGAAGTTTTTGTAATGACTGCAAGGGAAAAAAAGTTTAAAACGGACAATTGAAAAAAGTGCCAACATTTTATGGTTCTTCACCTTCCCTCAAGTTAGCATAAGTCAAGAACATGAATTCTATGCTACACGCCTCCTAAATACAACATGCTATCTCCCCCTCTTTTTCAGTAGAAGCCGAGTGAATTGCATACAATAATAGCAAGTCTATGCAATACATACATTACTTACTTTTGGTATTTTTCTTCACTTGAAGTGAATTTTAATTTCCATTTATAACTGTTCTGATGTGAGATTCTTCTCTTTAATCAAGTAAGTTGAACACCGAGATGTCAAAATTATCTAGTATTCCCGATCACATGAAACAGATTGTATTAAAATCAATTTTAATCCTTTTACCAAGAGATTGTCTTCTTCTCTTGTGTGTTGCAGGTGTTTTCCTCTACTTTGGCTTAATTATATACAGTTACTACAAGAAGCTGTAAGGGAGCTATTGTATATGCTACTACCAACTGCAAGGAAATTTTATTAATTTATCTTTTGAATTTTTTTTTTTCTTTTCTTTTTGTATTTGTATTATGTTTGTAACAAATATAAATATTTGCTCTTGAAATTCTTTGACATGTTCTCAAATCATTCACAGTGCAATGGAAAATCTGGTTCACAGTAGTTATCACCAAAGTGTAAATATTTTCCTTTCTGTGTATTTTTGTATATGGCACACTGTAGCAATATATTTCATCTATGTATTAAACAAGACATATTACCCCCTGCCTATACAGGGTATCCCATTTTAATCTATACTGGCCATTATCTCTGGAGCGGCACAATTCTGCAAGAATTGACCTTGAACTCTGTCTTCAAGGTCAAACCAAGGTCAAGATCATTTTTCCAAATGTTAACCCTTTTTTTCCATATTCGTATTGTATGTGAAAAAAGGCATTGTTTGTAGCGAACATTTTTTTCAAAAAACCATTGGTTTGTTGGCAGGGGGCTCTCCATTGTAGCTTTCCCAGGTTACCAGTATCTTGAGAATGAAGTGAGATCGGGAAAAATTTTCAGTGAAAATATAGTATGGTTTCTGAACTCTGTCCACTGGCGAAATTCTCGTAAACTTGAAATGGCCTTGAAATTCTTCAGTAGGGATTAACCTGAAAGCAAATACCATCGGCATTAGCGGAACTCAATGTGCACCACTTGCAAGGTGTCAAATCAGAGACCAGCTTTGTGCTTATGTCAGCACAATCAGAGAAGAAAAGGGTGGAGCTTTGAGACTAACTAATGAGTGTTACTGTCGGGGAATTTGAAATCATGACTGGGGATTCTGAGAAATTTTACCTTTGGGGACTGAGAATTTCTCGGCTGTACTCACTTAGAATGATTCTTGATTGACATGACTCTCATAAATTTTTCTCTAATGGACATAGAAGAAAATGTGTGTTAAGGGATTTAGAAAAATTTTGCCTCATCGAACTCTGATGAATTTGACCTCGTGGGACTCAGAACAATTTTTTCTCACAAGACTCTAATGAGTTCGCGCAAAGTGAAATTTTTCCAAATACATACAAGCAAAATTATTCTCAACATGTATGTTTGGAGCCCATAAGATAAAAATTTATATGAGTCACCTTGTCTTACAATCAATTTTCTCAGGTCCCTCTTTCACTTCTGTCTTCTCTCCATAGTTGAAAAGACAGATTACCATGGGTATTTCATTATTTTACTATTTACATCAATATTGAGATATGTAAAGGTGCCCTCTTGAAAGACACACATCCATTAGGTATATAAGTAATTTTATGAAAGAGCACTCTTGAATACTATATGTTTTGGTTTCATGTTGTGGTGTAAACAACAGTGTGAAAATGTAAACAAACATGTCATGTACACTGCAACAAGTCAGTAGTCCTGCAACACACTTGTCATATGTTTCATTGAAGGAAAAACCTAAGAAAACCAATAATAGTAAACATGATCAGTACAATTTATTTTTTGACTCCAACTGCTCTGAAATGGCTGAGTACATGCTGTTAGAATTAGTGAGACTGATACAAATTGTTGGCAAGTGTCACAATAATTATGCAGCCACACAAAGATTTATGCTGAAAGGTATCCTGACTCCCATTATCCTACGAAGGTTAGAATTAACTCTCTGGTAAGACAAGCTGAAAGAGGGACTTCAAAAAGACAGAGACGAAAGATGGGCCTGAGAGAGGTGATTGCACAGGGAGTTCGTGCTATTGTCGCTGAAGATCCACACCTTTTGACTCATCAGATTCAGCCATATCACTTACATATCACCCGAACAATTGAGCCTGGGGATCCTGAGAGATACCTGGCATTTCTTCAAGGGGCCGATACGAAAATACATCACAATCCCTTTTTCTTCACATGCACTCTCTTTACAGATGAGGCAAACTTCGACAAAGTGGGAGGAGTCAATCTCCATAACGCACATTACTGGGTGGAAGCAAATCATTGCTGGCAGTGAGATCACTGAATACAGAGGTGGTGGTCAATCAATGTCTGGGCAGGCATAGTTGGAGATTACATGACAGGTCCTGTTTTTTATGACGAAACTTTCAATGGCTTGTGCTGTCTTCATATTCTCCAGAATCTGGTGCTTCCTTTACTAGAAAATATCTCCCTAGACGTACAAGCATGCATGTGGTTTCAACATCATGACAGCCCTGCACATCAGGCCTTATCTTAATGCAATGGTATCAGTAATGTAATTCGTGAATTCCTGCCAAGATCACCAAGCTTAACACCATTGGACTTCTTCTTATGGGTAGCAGAAGGTGTACTGCCTCCCCTAATGATGCCAGAAGGTATGAGAGAAAGGATTTTGGCAACTTTCCAGGCAATCACCCATCAGACATTGAATGATGTTGAGACCAGTTTCCAACAGAGAGCACAAATGTGCATTAGGCAAAATGGGCAGTTGATCTACCATCTGAGGTCTTAAATTTCCAGTGAGAACCATGTTAATCAGCCCTTTTCAGAGCTAATGATGTGCAAAGTACGCTAGGCAACCTCCACTAGGTGCACATTGGGTTCCACTAATGCCGATGGTATTTGCTTTCAGGTTAATCCCTACTGAAGAATTTCAAGGCCATTTCAAGTTCACGAAAATTTCATCAGTGGACAGAGTTCAGAAACTATACATGACTTTCACTGAAAATTTTTTCCAATACCACTTCATTCTCAAGATACTGATAACCTGGGAAAGTTACAATGAAGTGCCCCCTGGCAACAAACCATGGTTTTCGAAAAAATGTTCCCAACAAACAACACTTTTTTTTCATGTAGAATATGAATATGGAATAAAAAATAGGGGTTACCATTTGCAAAAATGAACTTGACCTTGTTATGACCTTGAAAACAGAGTTCAAGGTCATTTCAAGGTAGCCATTTCATGACCCCCTTCAAACCTTACAACTTTTACCAGAGACCTTTTTGCAGAATTGTGTTGCTCTAGAGGTATCAGTTGGTACAAATTAAAAGGGGACACCCTGTATATCACATACATAGTGGATTCAAACACACTTGGTAAATGAAATAGGGTAATGTCATTACTGATATCAAATTCTCGAGCTTCAAATCATGTGATATTCATTTTTAGAAAAATTTTTCAAGATGTGGGACAATACAAAGTTGGTTTGTTTTAGGTACTTAGATAATTTCATATATCAATTCCATAGTGATCTGTACTGAAAAATTTGCACTAAATTGTGCTGTGATAGCAATTATGATCTAATTGACAATCATGTACAAAAGAAATTCTGAAAGTTAATGAAATTGCATGTACATGCCTATCCAATTGATAAATGTGAGGTACTATAGAAGTCACTATAAAATACAGGTGACATAAAGCACCCAGTTCAACAAAATAACTCACACTCTGCTCATGACGTTATACAAATTAGCAAGCCATTTTTGCAGGAAGGAAACAAGACATGGCGGTGTTTGCATTTATGTAAAACCTGGAGTAAAGGTTAAAAATATGACTGTAACTGAATCCTTGAATGAAGAAAAACATTTTGAGGCTGCAGCAATACAGTTGAATATGCAAAAGAGTAAATTAATAATAATGTCAGCGTACAGATCACCATGTGGTGATCCTGAAATTTTTAGAAATAAGTTAGAGGCATTGCTCAAAATATTACATCATAAAAAATCAACAATAATTATAAGTGGAGATTTTAATGTCAACTTATTGACTGAAGGTGCATCCAAAGATCAGTTCCTGAATGTTTTACATAGCTTCAATTTGTATCCACATATAACTAACCCTACAAGAATAACAAACTCTTCAAAAAGTCTCATAGATAATATCTTCACAAATATAGATGCCATAGATACAGATGTAACAAATGTTGACCTAGGAAGATCTGATCACAATGCACTTATCCTTAAATTTCCCATAGCCCCTGTGACCAAAAATAGTTCATACCAAATGTACAAAAGAACCTTCTCCACAAATAGTTGCAGTCACTTCATAAATACACTGACTAACCAATCATGGGCAGATGTACTGTTACAAACTAGCACAAACACTGCATATAATGTTTTTTCTTCCCTGTTTATGTTGAATTTTGAAATGTGTTTTCCTAAGAAACTTGTCAAAACAAACACATATGGGCATACACATGCTAACTCCTGGATCACAACAGGTATTAGAAATTCCTCCAGGACCATGAAAATGCTTAACTATAGACTGAAAAGTTGGACTGACCCCAAGTTTAAAGAATATGTAACAAATTACAAAAAAATATATAGAAAAGTAATTACAAAAGCAAAATTACTAAGTAATGATAAATTAATAAGAAAATCAGGCAATAAATCAAAAACTATTTGGGAAATTGTGAAAAGGGAAACAGGTAAGGGCCTCAAGGATCAGGAAATAGTACTCAAAAATAGTGAAAATATTGAATTAAAAGATGAAACTCTGGCAAATTACATTAATAATTACTTTTTAAGTGTACCAGTGTCATTAAGTAAAAACTTTACTAAACATGAAAATTAACAGCCCCAAAAGTAGACAGTAGTATGTTGTTAATTCCCACAAATGATAATGAAATATTAAAGGTGATAAAGAGTCTGAAATCAAAAATGTCTGTAGGTGTGGATGAAGTGCCTGTGTCAACAATAAAAAAAGTTGCCCAACATTATAAAGCCCCTGGTACATATTGCCAATTTGTCTTTCAGCGAAGGTGTGTTTCCTGAGAGGTTGAAAATCTCTAAGGTTAGACCTCTGTTTAAAAAAGGAGATCCATACAAGGTAGAAAATTATAGACCAATATCCCTTCTCCAATCATTTTCAAAAATTCTAGAGAAATTAATGAAAACGAGACTCATAGATTACTTAGATGCTCACAAACTTCTAAACTGCAATCAACATGGCTTTCGCTCAGGCCACAGCACAGAATCAGCTATCCATGCCTATACCAAAGAGATTGTCAGGAGTCTCGACACTAAAAAATGTGTAGTGAGAATTAACTTAGATTTATCTAAAGCTTTTGATACAGTAAATCACAAAATTCTGTTAAACAAGATGGAGGCAATCGGTGTAAGGGGAGTTGTGAAGCAGTGGTTTGAATCTTACCTTCAAGATAGAACTCAGGTCGTCGAAATCATCGCAGAGCATAAAAATTAGAAAATCAAGTGGGTCTCAGACGCAAAGAAATTGGAAATAGGTGTCCCACAGGGCAGTGTTCTCGGTCCTTTATTATTCTTGCTTTATATAAATGACATAAAAAATCTAAAAACAAAGATGATGTGACTTACCAAATGAAAGTGCTGGCAGGTCGACAGACACACAAACAAACACAAACACACACACAAAATTCAAGCTTTCGCAACAAACTGTTGCCTCATCAGGAAAGAGGGAAGGAGAGGGAAAGACGAAAGGATGTGGGTTTTAAGGGAGAGGGTAAGGAGTCATTCCAGTCCCGGGAGCGGAAAGACTTACACACACACACACACACACACACACACACACACACACACACTCTCTCTCTCTCTCTCTCTCTCTCTCTCTCTCTCTCTCTCTCTCTCTCTCTCTCTCTCTTAAGGTAAGTCTTTCCGCTCCCGGGATTGGAATGACTCCTTACCCTCTCCCTTAAAACCCACATCCTTTCGTCTTTCCCTCTCCTTCCCTCTTTCCTGATGAGGCAACAGTTTGTTGCGAAAGCTTGAATTTTGTGTGTATGTTTGTGTTTGTTTGTGTGTCTGTCGACCTGCCAGCACTTTCATTTGGTAAGTCACATCATCTTTGTTTTTAGATATATTTTTCCTATGTGGAATGTTTCCCTCTATTATTGACATAAAAAATCCTAATATTTCTACCAAAATAATGTTGTTCGCAGATGACACTAGCATAATTGTAAGTGATGATAAAAAATCATTAACCACCACAACTGATATAGTCCTGAAATATATTCAACATTGGTTTAATGCTAATGAGTTAACACTTAATCCAAGTAAAGCAAATTATATACAGTATGGCAAAGCAACTCAAGCTATGGACCTCCAGTTAAAACTAATGGATAAGAAGATAGAGAGTGTACAATCCACAAAGTTTTTGGGCATGCACATTGATCAAAACTTAAGCTGGAAAGACCATCTCAAGCACTTATCCCACAGGCTCAATTCGGCATGTTTTGCATTGAGGATATTATCTAGAGTATGCAGCACAGACTGTACTAGACTAGTGTATTTTGCTTACTTTCAGTCCATCGTGTCTTATGGCATAGTGTTCTGGGGTAAAACTAAATCAAGCTTAACAGATATCTTCAAATTTCAGAAAAGAGCTGTACGAATCATAACACATAACTCTCCAAGAACTCATTGTAGGCCCCTTTTCAAAGAACTGCAAATACTCACAATACCATCACTGTATATTTTTAAAAGCATTCTGTGCACAAGAGCACATATGAAAAATCTACGTACAAATGAGGACTGCCATAATTATAATACTAGAACTCATAAGAATTTGTATGTAGAAAGGGTAAGGACAACACAAACCCAAAAGCATGTAAGTTATTTTGGAATAAAACTCTACAATGCTCTGCCAGTGTACATGAAGGCAATAATAGATGAAGTAAAATTTAAGACTGAACTTAAAAATTACCTTTTAAGCAAAACTTTCTATGACGTAGATGAGTACTTTGATTGTGTGTAAATTTATTGCCAAAAATTTTAATTTGTATGTCTAAACTTGTACTTTTAAAAATGTCTTGAAAGTGATATTCCATTATTATGTCTGTAGTACTTGTGCTAGTATGATAACTTTGTTGTGACAATTTCTACATCATGTAAATGATATACAGGAAGATAATAAAATGAAATGAAATGAAATGAAATATAATACTTGAATTACATTTTGGAAAAAAATACTTTGAAATGCCATTTTGCTGTAGCTATCTTTGGTAACAGTTTTATTGCAAGTGAATTAGCATATGATATACATCCACTATGTTCCAAAGTGTTTAGGGATTGTTGGATAGTACTCCCATGAAGATTAGTCAGTAATGGCTAGATATGACACATCAAATTCTTTTAGCTAGGGACTGGTGAATACCTCTATGTTTTAACAATGTACAACCTATGCAGGGTTAGTTTAGTTAAATGTTGTAGGAAGCATTTGAACAAAATATCATAAATAGACAAAACAAATTAGTTCACAATCACTTTTATATGGAAGATTTTGATGCATACTGATCATTTAAATTTTAGTATATGTACCAGTGGAAAATATTAAGTTAAAATATACGCATATACAGTATGCAAATACTCTACATTACATAAGTTAGAAGTGTCAAAGCTCATTTGCAACAGAAGATGCTGCTTCAGATACGGGACAACTCCTAGGGTCTTTCCCTTCCATTTATTTTCAGGCATAGTCAATCTTTTTCACAAGGTCACTCACCCATAATGTCATTATGTCTTATTTTTACATAATACACTTACTCACATGTTTTGAGTCCCAAAACATGAAAAAAATATAATTTTAAAATTTTTCACATAATTAATTGTTATCGTAGTATGAAAAGAATACAAGAAGAAATTGTTTTAAAGTTGTGGTTGCCCTATTATCGCAATAAGCAGTGAATTTAAGAAGAAATTGGCAAAAAGTAAACAATTAGTTGTTTTAACAAGGTGATTGCACTTTGGAACCACTGGGACATACAATTTTCAATCATCCATCATTTCACATGATATATTTGAAGCTAATTCGCATTCTTCCTGGAAAAAATCCAACGTCTTGGAACGTCCATGAACTCATAATGCATAAAAAAATTTATAGTCCTAAGTAACATGTAAAAATGATCCAAAAGTATAATAAATTTTGTATGAAAACTACATACTGTTCCAGTGGTTTCAGTTTGAGGGGAGAGGGGGGGCAAGAGTGAGAAAGAGAGGGAGGGGGAGGGGGCGGGGGAGAGAGAGGGAGAGGGAGAGAGGGAGGGAGAGGGAGAGAGAGAGAGTCAGTGCAGAGATTGTGTTACATGATTGTAGAAGATTTCGCATTCATTATTCTCATTACATATATCATGGAAGGATCTCCTACAACCATGCAGCACAGCATCTGCACTGACTGCTGCTTTGCACACTATAAGTGACTACAATAGTGTCCTACATTCATAGAAGTACCTCAGCATACCACAAGAGTTCTCCATCTTACAGTAGCACTGGTGGTTTCATTTCATGCAAAAGGCACTGGTACTTCATACAAAAAGGCGATTTCAGTCAGAAACCACTGGCACACAAAGGATTAAGAGAGAGCCAAGTAAGGGGCAGCCGTCAAACTGAAGTGAAACATTTACAGCTTATTTAATTCCCTGACCAGATGAGAGCTTGTGATGAAGAGGGAGGAGTACCATTAACACCAGATGGAGAGTCACAAACAGGCAGTAGAGGTGAGTAGATTTCTCCCAGTACTAATATTGCTCACAGTTTGCACATCATACTGATTGCTTGCTGCAGTGAATGTGACATGCAGGAGAGACAGCTTTTGTGAAAGCATGTACATTTACCTTCACATGCGATATATATTCATAGCACATCACAAATGCAAAGAAAAAAGCACACACCTGTCCACTGTACACTGTACAGCTGTTCACTGCAGTGCTAAACAATTGTAGATTGCATACTTTGGTAGAAGTTGCAAAATACATGAAATGTTTCAGATTATGTCAATGTGTTCTGAGCATAACTATGGGTCGCAGTGAACAAGGAAAAGTAAACAAACTATATTATGTGAAATAGCACCTGCAACAATTGGTTTGCACAGGCAGTTTACATTTGGCAATCTATTTCACCATTAGACAAAACAAATGTAGGCCAGCCATAAAACAAATCTTCATTAAGTAAACGAATGGAAAATCATGACATCAACAAATCAAAACTAAAATTAATGGTAAATCTATGTTTACATACTTGCCTTATATTACAGGCCTCTCAGGGCAAGCTGTCTGTGTGTCATATTTAATAAAATGTGGTTCAGGGGCTGGCAGGAGCTTAGAGCTGGGAACAACTGCAAACAGTGAAGACGCGGTTGTAAGAATTTCCGTAAAAGTCTCCACGCAGATGTCATTCACACAGCTAATTCCTGACTAGCCTTCTGAATTGACTTCTTGGGACCAAGTGTGAAAGACTCTCTCTCATTCAACATCTACTTCAGTCACTCTTGGTCATCCCATACCCTTCCCTTTGCAAAGACAGCTGGTGTCTTCAAACTAGTGATATCATCAATAGGTGTTATTATCACTCTGAGGATTCCAAAGTAACTTAATATGGACTACACATTGCATTGCAACAACAGACACAGTCCTTACGAAGTGTAAAATTAAAAAAAATTCTGTTCACTAGACACTATTTTTGTCACTAGTGCACAGGTGTACAAACAAAACTTAATGGATCTCTAACTCCAGAGTCAGCTATCTGTTGATGAGTATTTGCAAAAGTATTGGTGTTTTCAATGTTGCTATATATATGCATATTAGTGTAATGGCTGTCTATGATAGGCCAGAAGAACCAATCTTGCTAAATGGACCAAGGCTAAATCAAAAGCAAGGAAATGGCTAATTCTATTGCTTGACACTAAGACTTTACTTCATGTTGGAGAATACAAGATTGCTAAATAGATTTGGAGTAAGCTACATAAAATTTATGATGTCCACTTAGCTGAAAACATCGATCTTCTTTGACACAGATTCCATAACATTTTGTGGGAAGCATCTGGTGGTGTAGAAGGCCATTTAGCCAAATTTGATGAAGTGCGCACTCGTCTTTCACTTTTAGACGAGCTGATTGGTGACAGTTCCCTCTGTGCATGATTTTTGCAAACTTTACCAAAAGTGTCTGATTACATTCATATTACATGGCACAATGTACCTGCTGAAGAGAAGATGTGGAATAAGTTACAAAAATGGTGTTTAAATTATGAATTGAGAACAACAGTTTGGGATGATGAAAGTGTTGCTAAAACAATGATGTCAAATATGAAGATTAACAAACAGCAACCAAGACACAATCTATCTTTATCTGAAGCTAATATATTTAAAAAAGTCTCATTATAAAAGGAATGAAGACAGAAAATTCTTTTCATGTGGTAAACAGATCACTTATCAAAACATTGTAAAACAGGGTTGGTTTGTTTCAAATGTAAGAAAAAAGGCAATCAGTTAAATGCATGTACTACCACAGACAAAAGAGAAGACTGTGCTATATTGTCGAAAGTGTAACATCAGTGGAACGTTCAGGAAGTTGTAGTTGCACAGTTAGGCCTACTTGAGAAACTGAGAAAAAGTTTGAATGGTGGGATGCAACAATTTTTCTGCAGATGTAAATTCATTAGACTGTGAAGAATGGTATACTGAAAGTGGTGCAATACATCACATAACAAATCAGAATGATTGGTACACTATGTATGGACTGATGAATAGTGCCAACAAGGGTGTGAAAACTGAAGCATCTGGTACAGGTTGAATTGATGTACAGGTATTCAGTGGTCAAAGATGGACAGAACAATATTCTAAAGATGTTTGGTTTTGTGACCTATTTTCTGTTTGAAAAGTTGCACAAAAAGGGAGAAATCAAATGGTCAGAAAAGGTGGCATATTGCGAGTATTTTTCAGAGACGATATTCCAATTGCTGTTTGCTACGTCCAGTGGCAAAAATGAGCTTTATCATTCAGCTATGAAGATTATTCATCCAGAAAAGTCTTACGTTGTTGCTGAAACTGATGACACGGAGGAGGATTACCGGGTTGGTTGCACCAATAACCACATCCATTTAGCAATAGTTCATTTATTA
This sequence comes from Schistocerca americana, assembly GCF_021461395.2. Taxonomy (NCBI): domain Eukaryota; kingdom Metazoa; phylum Arthropoda; class Insecta; order Orthoptera; family Acrididae; genus Schistocerca; species Schistocerca americana. The sequence goes on along the minus strand of NC_060126.1, from coordinate 152,603,376 downwards.
ACCTCAACACATACAAGGATCACAAAGAACTGAACTGAACATGGCGGAACAGCCAAAGATAATGCTTTAGAGTCCAAAGATGAATGCATATCGATGTTGGTGTCAATTTCATCGGCGCCACATAGCACCCCCCTCCCTGCAGTACGGAGTACTCTTGAGAGGCCAGGAGAGGGGGGGGGGGGGGATGACTACGGCGTCAGCAGGGGTGGTCCGCGGGAGCTGGACCACGGTCAGTATGACAGCGTCGTCAGGGAGCTGTGTGGGTAGATGTCGTGAAGGAAGGTTCGGCCACCAAACCTGGAAGTCGTTGAAGCGAGCCAGGCGTCGTACTGGGTATGCTGGTCATGCAGCAACAGGTAGGCCAGTGGTTTGTGGGTGGAACAGAGCGACGACGATAATGTCTCCGGTGGGAGTGGCAAACACACAAAGCATGTCCAGGTCAACGTCAGGCGGGAGGGGAACACATTGCACCAGGTGGCAGGGAACGGCGGAGGTTGTGTCATGAGCACTGGATGAAGAGAAACACATGACAAACAGTGTATAATGACGCAATATTATTGAGATGTCATGGATTATGTCTGGGGGGCAGGCACAAACACCTCGAGCAAGGGCATGTTCAAGACGGGGGGCATGAGAAACCTCAACAGGGCGAGGCAGGCAATAGTGGAGAGGTTGAAAGGACCGGCAAAGGGCCCGGCGGCAAGGGCGTGATCGTAGGTAAGCTCGAATTGGGGAGCATGTGGTCACTCGACGGAGTGTGTGAGACCGGAGTAGAGGGCGAGGTCGGAGGAGAGTTCAACGACTGGAGCTGGAAGTCACTCGATGGAGTGTGTAGGTTTGATGTGGAGGGAGTGGTCAGAGCGTCATGGCGAGCCACGACAGTGAGTGGCATGGTCGTGGCCTGAAGGGTGGTAGAAGAAGGCTTGACATGAGCAGGCTTAAGTCTGTTGAGAGAGACTGTAACAGCTGAATCTTTAAAAAAAAAAATGGCTCTGAGCACTATGGGACTTAACTTCTGAGGTCATCAGTCCCCTAGAACTTAGAACTACTTAAACCTAACTAACCTAAGGACATCACACACATCTATGCCCAAGGCAGGTTTCGAAACTGAGCCCATAGCGGTCGCGCGGTTCCAGACTGTAGCGCCTAGAACCACTCGGCCACAGCGGCTGGCAGCTGAACCTTTCATCTGGATGTCATAGGTGTTGGCTGAGTGCTGGAGAACTCGGTACGGGCCGGTGTATAGAGGTTGGAGGGGAGCACAGACAGTGTCATCTCGGAGCATGACGTACTCGCAATTGTCCAGAGATTTCGGGACGTGAACCTTAGGGCGGGAATGGCTGGCGGGCAGAGGGATATGGAGGTTGATGAAGTGGCGTCCACGAGGGAAGGTAAGTCAGACTGAGGGAGAGAAGCAGAAGGGCTCACAAGTTCACCAGGGAGAACAATGTTCTGGCCCTATACGAACTCAGCTATTGTGCCTTTGAGATCTTCCTTATAAATTGCATGAATGCTGAGTAGCACAAGGGGAAGGGCCTCCGTCCATAGAGGGTCATGGCATAGAAGAGCTGCCTTGAAAGAGAGGTGCCAGTGCTCGACTAGCTCATTACTTTGCAGATGATATGCTGTGGTACAGATGCGCCAGATTCCGCAAATGTTACAAATCCCATTGAACAGGGCCGACTCAGTCTGCCCCGGTCAGTTGTGATGATAGCTGGACATCCAAAACACGATACCCATGACTCGATGAAAGCTCGAGCAACAGTTTCTGCCATAATATTGGGGAGGTGGACAGCCTCGACATAGCGAGTTGTTCGGTCGATAGACGAGAGAACATAACAAAAGCGTTTAGAGGGGGAGAGAGGGCTGACAATGTCAATATGAATATGCTGGAAACGCCCAGGAGGGATCGAAAAGGCGCCGAGGGGGGGTTGAAGTGTGCTTGTGTACTTTGCAGCGTTGGCACGTGGCACAGGAGTGTGCCCATTGCTGACAGTCCTTGTTGACATTTCTCCACACAAAGCGCTCTGTTACGAGGCGGGCAGATGCATGAACACCAGGGTGAGCTAAATTATGCAATGCGTTGAAGACAGCTCGATGGAGCATGGTTGGGATGAGGGGCCGTAACGTGCCCGTACTGTCATCGCACCAGATCTCACCAGAAATGTCAGGGAAGGTGGTGCGGATGAAGTGTAGTGAAGAAGTAGAGTCTGAAATCAGGTTTTGTGTTTCCTCATCGGTGGGTTGGAGGTTAGGCAGTTCAAATAAGTCTAACAGTGAATGGATGGCATTGACTCATGAAAGGAAATCAGCAACTTTATTGTCAGCACCCTTTATGTGTCTGACATCGGTGGTGAACTGAGATATGAAGTCCATGTATCTGAAGCGGAGAGGAGGCGGGTCAGCTGGCAGGTTTGCAATGGTCGCAGCCAGGGGCTTGTGGTCCATTAAAACATAGAAAGAGCATCCCTCAATGTCAGTCTTAAAATGCTTAATTGCTTTGTAGACCATGAGCAACCCCCTGTCAAACGCAGAATATTTCCGCTGTGCATTGGTGAGCTTGTGTGAGAAGAACTTCAGAGGCAAAGTTTGGCCATCGATTGTCTGGCTAAGTACAGAGTATCGCTTGCGTCTGTGGTGATGAAAAGCTGCGCATTGGGATGAGGATGCGCGATGGTGCAGGCCTCGGCAAGAAGATTTTTGAGGGCAGTGAAAGAGTCAGTCATAGCAGTGGTCCATGGAACAGGCCGAGATCCAGAAGTGTTGGTGCCTGCCAAGGGGTCCGTCAGTGGAGCCTGAATCTCCACAGCCCGAGGTAGATGTCAGTGATAATAGTTAACTGTCCCCAGAAAGCACTAGAGCTCTTTGAATGATGAAGGTGTGGGTAGGTTTAGTATTGTTTGTACTTTCTCAGGGGGCATTGCTCAACGGAGCACAGGGGCAGTGAGTCTTGGACGGATGATGAAACACGGTGTTTTGCACTAGGTGTGTTGAAAGTTTGCGTTGTCGCAAGAAGTCAATGCCTAGTATAGGTTCGTCAATTTCGCACACTAAAAAAGTCCACTCAAGTTTGCAGTTTGCGGAGAGTGAGACAACGTGGGAAGTTGAACCGAACATTGTAGTTTAGTTGAATACACGGCGTGCAGTGAAGTATGATGAGGGTGGATGTTTGATGACGCTAAGGACATAGGCAGCAGCGAAACATCGGCACCTGTGTCCACTAGGAAATGGTATCCCGACGAAAGGTCTTTAATGTAAAGTCGTCTGCGATTATCCGATCATTCCCAGACAGAATGGAGCACTGGGGGGTGCCTGTCATGTTCTGCGCAGGAGGCGGCACCCAGACCTACCTGCGATTGGCGTTTGGGAAGTAGCAGGGTGATCTGCAGTTCCGTGCCGCCTCACCTAACCGTGTGTGGAAGTAACAGTATGGGTAGTGTGGTTGCATATCCTGCGTAAAGTTCATTGCCAGTGGTGGTGGCTGTGGTTCTGTGGACGCAGCAGGTTTGGTTGCAGGAGGAGGCGCGACCATGGGCGAAGCTGGTGACGTCCCAGTTGCTTGTTTACTGCTTCCCGAAGCGAGCGGAGCGGATGGCACAGTACAACCCTGGCCGCGTCCAGCCGCAGGGCCATGAGCCTGAACCTGAGACTTGTCAGGTAGGCAGTGGCTGGCGAAATAGAGCAGTGATGCATCGTGTAGCTTAGCAATTGTCATTCTTTGCTTGACAGGTTCAGGAGACCTTTGAGACAGAGCAAAGCGGATGTGAGGAGATAGTTTATCTGACCAGATGGCGAGGAGAGCTGTGTCAGAGAATAGATCGGCGCTGACCAGGGCCTGTAGCCGTCTCCAGAGCTGGGAAGATTTGTCATTGCCTAGTTGCTTGACGTGGAGCACTTGCCGTATTGCTGCCTCAGTTGAGCGTGCAAGCCGACGTAGAACATTCCTTTTGGCTAGAGTGTACCAGGTAGATGAGTCCGGGGTGTCAACCAGGTCAGCAGTCAAGTCCTCCTGGTCATGCAGGTGGGTGATGAGGCACAAAAATCTGGTTGACTCATCAAGTTTGTAATGGTCGAACACTTCATCCACAATTTTGAACCAGGTTGTTGCTCTGTCGGGATTAAACAGCGGCAGTGTCGGTAAGCATTGTAGAATGTTCGGAAGAACAGGTTGAGTTGAGTTCGTCGGGGCACTGCCTGAATCGAGCTGTTGTTGCTGTAGTATTCCAGGAGAGTGTGCCTCCTGGGGATGTAGAAATGATGGCTGTTTGGGTCGCAGTGTGAAGGTGACACATTGTGGCTGAGTGCGATCCGTCGCGACGCGGAAGGCCGACACGGGTGAGACACCGTAATGTGTCAATTGCGGTTGTGGAAGCTCAACATGTTCCAGGTGTGTTTGGATTGATGCGTCGTGGAATACTGATGCGGATGAGGCACCAAGATGTGCTGAGAATGGTAGCAGAAGCTCGACTGGAGCTGGTGCGTGGGCGACAGGTGAGAAAAAGTTCAAAGTTTGAGAACACGTGTTAGTCCATGGAAAGCTCAACGTATGATCAGAGCCGGGGCCACCTGTGTTGCAGGGAGGCTGTGGAGGTGCGGGCTGCCCAGAAGCACAGTGTGGGAATGGAATCAGGGTAGTCGCAAATCGATGTGGCCCAATTTCTTAATGTGAATAGTTCTGTTGTTTTTCAGATGTGGCAACAGTTTGTAGATACCTAAACTGTATCCTGATGAGCAGGGCTGTCGATTTGTGACTTCAGAAAGAGAGGTCCATCATTTGACTGTAAGGGCACAATGGTACCACCTTAATATTGCACGGCAACTGACATCTGACCCAGCAGCATCCACTGGACATGTTGTATTGAGGCTTCAGCAGAGTGGCCTTTCTTGTTGGAGACCTGCTGCATGTGTACCTCTGACGCATCTTCACAGAAGGGGACATCTAGACTGGAGTCATCAGCATGCCAACCAGATAGTCGAATAGTAAGCCAATGTTCTTTCCACAGATGAGTCCCAGTTTGGTCTGGAGATTGATTCTTGATGGATTCGCATTTGGAGGTACCATGGAACTCGATTTTGGAAACCAAACACTGTGGAAAGAGACTGATATTGAGGAGGATCCCTAAGGGTGTGGGCAGGGTTTATGTTAACCACCTTTCACAAAATTGTACGGGTGAATCAGTAGGGTTTAACCTCTATCACATATCACGATGAACTCTTGGGATCTCACGCACAATTGTTACGAGGTGCTGTGGGCTCAGACATAATATTGGTGGATGATAATGCTCAAACTTGTAGAGCACAATTGGTTGATGTTTTCTTGAAAACAGAAGGTATTGCACCTATGGCTTGGCCTGCTTGCTCTCATGATTTTAATCCCATAGAGAATCTTTGGTATGCATGGGGAGATGGGCTGCATCACATCAGCTACCGCCAACCACTCTCTAAGGCTGGTGAGCAGCTCTGCAGTAGGAATGGGCGTTATTGCCTCAACATGAGATTGATGACATCATTTTCAGCACACCCTGCCATTGTCATGCCTGTATTGATGCCAGAAATGGTCCCATCCCATACTGAGCACATTAACCAGTTGTCAGAATGTGTGTGCAAATCCGTTAAGGACATGTTTATCTACCGTTAGGCATGCTGCAGTTGTTTGTGCTCTACATGCTTTACATTGTTTCTACTTTACTATCACCTGTGTAGACTGTTTGGTGGCAAAATAAATACAACCTTGCAGAATTTGCTGCTTTAATTTTATACACCAGTGTACTTGTATCATCCAGAGGGCTTTGACAATGGTACAGGATGCGTATGTAAATTACTGAAGAGCAAGCCTCAAAATGCTGGTATGAATGTCTTATTAAATTTCTTAATGAATGCAGTTTATGGATAGCTGTTCACATCCACATATGTTCTGTGGTGAAAACCTTTTACTGCTGTTTTATTTTGGTGATGGATTGGCCATAGGCTCTAATGATGCAACAACTAATTTTATTGAACAATTGTATATACATTTTCAGATCACTGTAGAAATGATTGATTCCTTCTTGGGGTTACAAATCAAGAAATTTGACAACTGTGATCAAATAAATCAGTCTGTGTATGAAGAGAATTTTATGGAAATATGGTATGACTGATGCAAAACCATTGTCTTTACCCATTGAATCAGGATGGACACTGGGTAAACACCTCCTTTTAATAATACTAAACTCTATCAAGAAGTGGTTGGAAGTCTGATGTATTTAACACAAGATACAAGACCAGATTTGTCATATACTGTTAATGTTGTATCAAGAGTTCAAGACTCACCAACACAGGCACATTTTGCATTGCCAAAGCAAATATTCAGGTACTGTAAATCAATGATTACAGCTGACATTATGTTTGAAAAGAATACTGAAGCTTATAGTGATGCTGATCATGGTGGGGACAGAAGGACAAGATGATGAACAAGTGGCACCCTACTCAAGTTCCATGGAGGGCCAGTTGTGTGGAAAAGTAAATTACAGTAGTGTGTTGCTCTTTGTTCAATGGAGGCAGAATATATGGCTGCAAGCAAAGCTTGATAATCACTTGTGTGGTTAGATCAACTTCTGAAGGAAATTGCAGCTGTTGGTGAGGCCTCAGTTCCTATTTTATAAATAGGTAACCAAAGTACTATCAGATTTATTAATGGATCAGGATGATATGATGTATTGAAACACAGAGAAAAAGTATCATTACATTCATCATCTAGTTAAAGAGAAGAAGGGTGAATTACACACCAACCAATAAACAGGCAGCAGACATTCTGACAAAAGGATTGCCATTTACAAACTCACACATGATGAAGGAATTTGTTAGTACAGTGTGTATTTCATCATGTACATAAATACATTGCAGCGGGGTGTGAAAGTATTAGTGTTTCCTATGTTTTTATGCATATGTGTATTAATAATCTTTAAAGTTGTCTCTTACAGGGCATCACAGTTTTGTTCTTTGGTTTTTCAGTTGTGTGTAATGGCTGTCTGTGATGTAAAGGGTATTTTTGTTATTCACTGATGGTATTGTGGTAGTGTCGTAATTTTTGTGGTTTTTTGAATGAATGTTTTGTTTCAAAACATCATTTGGTATTTTGTCAACAGTATCTCATAAATCATTGTTTGAGAAATTCCTGATAAAATTTTTGTGCGAGCAAGTATTACTTGCTTTTGTACATTGAGAACTGGCCTCTGTTATAAACAAATAAATAATTTTCTTTCAGAGGTTATTTTATTTTTGCTCATCACCTTATTACTCCTGGATCATAGTTCCCTAGAAGTTCACATAGAAACACGAATTTGAAGCTAAAAAATTCATATAGTAATATATTTTGTTTGGCATGGTATCCAAGATTTAACACATTTCATTTAAATATTGTAAGCTAATAAATTTATCAGTAATTAAAAACCAAAAGAAGGGAAAAGAAAGAAAGATAAGGTAAATGTAGAAGGATGAAGAATCCACTACCATTTATAGCTAAGGGGTGGTACCTTGAGATAACTTTCAGCCTGCCACCCCGAGGTGCAATCTCCATTTTAGTACTATGCACAGACAACTTCCTCTGTTTTGTGACATCTCTTGTTACACTACAGCATGTAACAGTTAATAACAGTATTTGTTTCTCAGCAATCTCCAGTGCTGCAATGGCTTTAAAATAATTTGGAAGTATCTGCTCCACAAAAATTTGCTGCAACTTGCTGAGTTCTTGACAGTGTAGCTAATGATTTGGTAGTGCCAAGAGAAATTTCAAGAAATTAATGTTGACATGATGTTTCTCTTTCAGAACTATGTTTCATATTATGGTTACAGAATTGCAACAAAATTTGCTTACAAAAACTGTCAGAAAACTGAGACCCTCATGGCTGATTTGATACTGCTTATTTATTAATGATCACAGGTTACATCGTCCTTTATTACAAAGAGGAAATTTATGGACTGACACTACAGAACTACATGTTAATTCATTACTCTCAAACTGCAACAAAGTTTTACATGACTTTTATCTTTTAGTATTGAAATTTGTAAAATCAGTTCATTTATAAAGGTGCTTTTATCATTTAATTGGAGAATGTTCCTAACATGCACACACATTCTTTTCATAAATACTAACAAAAAGCCAGCTTCAATTCTTGTGAAAGGTATTCTGGAAACACAAAATGAGACTTGTTTATGTTTTACATTTAAGTATCAATAAGTAGCAGTCAAACTAGAGCAGAGATGCAATGAAATTAATGACAGTACAATGAACTGAGCTTTAAAATAATCAAGAAAATGAAATACAAATGTTACAAAATTTATATAAGCCTGTAAATATGGCAGCCTGATATTTGAGGTCAATATATTTTGTCATGTTTATTCTAAAGATCATAATTATATTGGTATGTTCCACTTCGAAATAATAGAATCGCAACACTCCAAAAGGATGGTGTAACCATATCTTTGAAATCATTAGAGTTGCCATTGTGAAACCTAAGAACTCAAGGATGTGCATCTTGGCTTCCTTTACCTCATCCCTTGCCAATCACTGTTGTGATGTCGGGCACTGGCAGGATAGTTGACACAGTCCACTACTTGTGAGTGCTTGCAAGGCAATTAATAGGCTATTTTATATTAACTTGTCTAATTTTGTGGTGAACATTATAGATGTTTGATGAGGTTTCGGGGTTGCAACTGGATCATGTTGACTTCTTGCTACAGTATTTCAGTTGGCGATTTTCCAGCCATCTTCAGGTGAGTGTCTGCCACTGGAGACTGCAAGTTCCCGGCATCGGCTTTATAGCTAAAATTGGTGTGAAAACACATGCATATTGGTGGCCATCACAGAAGCATTCTCTATTGAAATCTGCACCCTCTACAAATACTGTGCTGTCTGTGGCATGCAGGTGCATGCAAAAGGTGAAACTACTTGTCCGCTCTGTCGGAATGTGCATTCGCGTCACTAAAAGCCAGACATCAGATGTCACCAGACATGTCATTATGAATAAACTGTCTTCTCTCAGAAGAAATTAGAGAGATCACTAGATCTCAGTCCTTGTCCAGTTGAAAGCTGCCATCATGATTTATAAGATTTTCTGCTAGATGTATTTCCACAGATTTTTTAATTATTGAATCCCAAATGGGGCCAAGATTTTTGTGGCAAAAAGTCCATAGAGTGGCTTGTGGTAATACAATGCTCAGCTATGGCCAACTTACTGGGCTGTGATAGGTGAGTGTGGCACTCATGTTCAATGCACCTTTGATGTACTGTCCATATCACCTGACCCATGTAAGCTTTGCCACACTAGCAAGGAATTTTGTAGATCCCGGCCTACTGCAGACCCAAATCATCTTTTACTGATCTGAGAAAGGGGAAGGGCACTAATCTGTGCTGGTGGCCGGAAGATTACTTTAACTTGATGTTTCTTTAGGATCCTGCCTACTTTAGATGAAAGGTTGCCAATGTATGGAAGGAATACCCTCGACTTTAACAACTCCTTATCCTCTTGATGTTGTGGATGGTCATGTTTCTTCCTTCTTAGCACTGTTCTATTCTGATGAGGAGAGTAACCATTATCTTTTAACACCAAACTGCAGATGCTCTAGCTCCTTTGTAAGGCTGTCTCCATCTGAAACAACATGAGCCCAGTGTACCAACATTCTAAGGATGCCAGTGGTTTGTGGAGTGTGGTGGCAATTTGACACTTTCAGGTAAAGATCTGTATGTGTGGGCTTACAGCAGACAGAATGCCCTAATGAGCCATCTGCTCTCCCAGTAACCAGGATGTCCAAAAACACATGCAGCAACCATTCTTCTCTGTTTCCATCATAAACTGGATGTTCTTGTGGATTGCATTCAGATGTCACAAGAAAAGTGACTGGGCCACACTGCAAAAGTGTCATCTACAAATTGCCAGAAGACTCTCAATTTAAGTTCTGCTGAATCAAGTGCCATCACCTTTCACAAACCACTGGCATCCTCAGAATGTTTGTGCACCAGGCTCATGTTTTGGATGGAGTTGTCAGCTGTAAATGGTGGACTAACTTTGTCATAATCTGAACTGGTATAGCTTGTGCCAATATTAATTGAACAATACTAGATTGATCCTTACCTAATTACTCTTTTAAAGTGGCATTCATCCAATGATAACCAGACACAACTTATTCTACTACTTACTTATATTTCCATACTAAGCAAAACTACCTAGCTACAATGGCAGGGCCTGACTATGTCTGTAAATGATCTTGCTTCACCATCAGTGTCAATATGTTAGTTTAGTTAGGTATTTTTGTTTGTGATCTGTACTGTCTTTAATATTTGTATTCCCTGTTTAGTTCATTTAGTGTGAGATCTACTGTTCCTTTTATTGCAGTTCACTGTCCTGATTAGCACAGAGCTATTAATAAATAGTCTCTCATCATATGGTCATGCTGTCACATATGCCTGTAATGCCTACAGTACAGCACTGTGTGTTCTGTGGAACCTATTGCCCCCCAGAAGCATATAACCTCCCGACAGATTCACATGACATAGGATAACTGCAATGTTGAGCAAGGAAGTGAAACATCTTCAGCTCAGGCAACATGCTTCATTCTCATTGCTCCTATACATTGAAGAAGGATGTGTATAATCTACATACCTTAACAGTTACCTTCCAGTCCACCTCACAAATGTTCATCTGCCAGTACTGTAACTGACAGTTTTTCTCTACTGGTTCTCCAATGATTTTTCTGACCCTTCCATTTGTACCCTTCTTCAGCTGTTAGGTCACACCTTGATATCCAATAGCTGTCTGCACATCATGGCACAGTTGTTAGCATCACTGCCGCTTTATATAAGGTCACAGCTTTGAGTCCTATCTGGATCAAAGATTTTCTTCACTCAGGGTCTGGATGTTTGTGTTGTCTTAATAATTTCATCTTACTTCATCAATGCACAAGTTACCAATTTTGTGTCAGATATAAAGACTTGCACCAGGCAACTGAATAATCCCAGATGGGGTCTCATGGTCAATAATGCATATGATCATTTTATTTCATCTAACAATTGTAGTGATAAGGGATGTTCCCAGCACCACACAGCGATGTAGTGCCAAACAGGTCTCTCGGTTCAAACAGAAAGCCCCTGATACCTCACCTTCCACCAATCTTCCTCATTTTGAGAGCATCTCTACATGTCTTGGCTCTAGCTTCAAAACAAATAGTTGACTCAGGAAATGAAATGTCACGTGATGTGGGCCTCCCAACAAGTAGACCCGATTGCCTGGTGCAAGTCTTGAGGTGATGCCACTTAGGCGACTTGCACGTCAATAAGGATGAAATAATGATGATGAAGATGACACAAACAGCCAGTCCCTGAATAGACGGAATCTCCAACCCAACCAGGAATCAAACTTGGGCCCCCTAGCATGGCAAGCTAGCATGCTACCCACTATAGTGCACACATAGGTATGTTTCAAATAACTGAAGATCATTTGTGGTTTCTTGTGTTTATTCATGATAGTTTATTTGTCATTTTCTTCACCTAATTGGTTGGCAGTTGAATGTGCTCATTAAGTGCTAGCATTACTCTCCTCATTTCATTTAGCTAGAGCACCTTCAAGAATGTTTTTCCATGAACACGTGAACACAACACTGTTTTCTCAGAATAAAAGTGCACACAGAATTATTTTTAGACTAGATCTTTATGTATTTTTTCATAATAAGATCACTCTGATCTCCATGGACCTGTCTTTCTTAGTAAGTACAGTACATGTGTCTCAGTTGACAAGTTTCAAGTCATTGGAAACAATTGATCTGTCTGCATGATTTAATTTCTTGGTGGACAAGCCTAATTGTCAATCTTTGCACTGGCTGAGGCATTTTATTTTGTTCTAATATACAAATATGAAGAGCTCCCATATTTTACTATAATCAGTGTTGTTCTATTTTGATGGTGTTGGTGTGTCACATGTAGAAGTTCTTTTGCAACTGCTGCTATTGTGCTTATGGGAATTTCTCCACTTTAGCTGTTGCTACTTTTATCAAGCTGTTCACTACTCTATTTTAGTCAGATGACTGGCACACTGGGTGCCACCAACACAGAATGCACATACATGTTTTGATATATGTGTTGTGGATGGTTGTCAGTTGTTCATCCATTAATTCAGATTTGCTTACTTAATGTACTGTTTGTTTCCTATCCAGTGAACAGTCTTGTCCAACCACCTTCTCCTTAAGCTTCTCCATCCCGAGTACACCCATCACCTCAAATATGGCCCACTGAAGTAGTCAACCACTTAGCATGCCTCACTACAGTGGAGCAAAATATCTGGCGATACAAATGTCATCTATGTACTCATATTGGGTCTCTAGACAGAACATCTTGTCATCTGGACACAATATTTTGGCTGGAGACCCGATATGAATACAACAAATTATTACGCCGGGAAAGTTTACAGAGCCACAGATGTCATCTAGATAGCTCGTTGTGTCCAGATAACTTTGTGCTGTTTATGAATGCTGGAGAGAAAGCATTGAAACCTAAGAGATGATGCTGGAGCAGCAGTAGCACTAGTTGTGTCCCTTGTGCTATCACCCTGCATGAGCTTGAAATCCTGGTTGAGGATGATTTGTACTTGTGTCTAGAAATAGTAGCTTGTGGATTTACATATTTTTCATCCCCAAAATTTCCATTACTATTGGATTTTGTGATGGTGTCTGCTCTTAAAACAAAATGGACTGTGTTGTGCTGTTTGACTAGGGCAGGGGGCCCAAACTACAGCCCATGGGCTAAGACTAGCCCATGAACACCATCAATATAGTCCATGGTACACGGTAACAGGCCAGACATGCAAGTTATCCAGCCCATCATAATTTTGTTTATTACAGTCAAACCTTGCTTATCAAGCACCTCCCATAACGAGTGATTCACACACTGAATAGGAGAAAATGTAAGAAACTGACTCAATGAGTGATGTTTCACATAAAGAATTTGCTTACTTTTTTTTAGTAACCATCTCAAAAACCACTTTCTCACCTTGATCAGTCCCTTTGGCTTCTATAAATGAACACTAAGTCATATGTTCTGTTATAAACTACCACTCTGTAAAACAGAAGTTCTGACAATGCTGTAGTCAGTCTGATGTACTAATAGTTTTTATCACTTGTACCACTTCTCAGGCTTCTGTGACAATGCTGCAAATTTTCTGCATTGATGTTGCAAGATCTTTTCTTCTCCATTGCATGGCAACTCTTTTGGTTGCAGTATTTGTTTACAAATTCCAAATCTGATTTGTTGTTATTAACTAGCATGAATTCATTAAAGATGCCCATAAGGCAGTAGCTATGCATGCTATGAATTTGATTAATGATAATGCTGTCTCTTTTGCAATAAATTTTGAAGCACATGCATGAACAAATATCTTTAGATAACTTTCTTCTAAAATGGCATGTACTGTACTATAAATAAAATTATAATACTGTATTATAAATCTGTTTAAGCACCTATTTTTTTGGAATGGAACACACTGACCTATTCTACATGGATTCCCATGGAAATAAGTGTTTCACTTAACAACTGTCAATTACAAATAAGATTCAGGAATAAATCTTGCTCATTATGCAAACTAACGCTGTACATTGTAAAATTTACAATGCAGGTAAATCATACAAGATATTTACAATAATCAGTTGCTTTTATTTTATGACCAAGTAAGGTACTCATTACGTAACATATATAAAGAACCTGAACTTTTTATTTGTAATTATGTACTGAACTAACATACATAGGCAATTCACATAATGAAATTAAGTGTTCTAATTATGATTAATGAGAGTCATTGTAACTTCCCATTTATAAGTGTTTGCAGTTTTGGATCATTAATTAGTGGAAATTATTAGCAGTGACTTCAAATGTTCATTAGTTGGTTTAGATCTGTCAATATTTTTTGTATAATCCATTTTGGAGTTTTTTCACATAGGTAAGTAGTGCTGAAAGTGGAAAAAAGCCATGAACAAACTTGTGCAACTGATCAAACTGTGTAACAATTCCAGTAATGATGAATTTAAATATTTATCTTTACAAAAATTGCTAGATTGCAAATCAATCATTTTCATTTGAAGTTCTGGCACAATAGTTTCTATATCAGTGTTAAAAGGATTTTGAAAAATGCTGATATCATTTACAGTTCAAAGTTAATTTTTAAAGCACATAAACATCAAACATTCAGTTGTGGTACCTGCTGGAAATGGAGTCTATAACTGCTGATTGACTGTCTGAAATGTGTTAAAATGTGTGAAATATTTTTAGTTCAGCTGAGACTGAAACAAAACAATTTTTGTTGAAAGGATTTAATAGGAGTGTACAAATCAGGCAGTAGATGGTTTTTTTCCTTATATTTTAAATTTAAAGTGTTTCACATGTTTGGTTAAACCTGTATAAAATGATAACTTTTCATAACTACTCATTGTTTTGTAACTCAGCCAGAAGACAGTTCCTTTCATTCAAGAAAACTTTGATTGTTGTTCAGAGCTCAAAAAATTGTGTCAGATATTTTCCACAGCCAAGCCAGCACATGGAGGTATAACATGGTAAGTAATTTCTTTCTTTTTTATCTATCTCTTTAATAAACTTGCAGAACTGATGACGCTTAACAGCATGTAATCTTATATAGTTAATAACTGACATTATTGGCTTTAAAACTTCTGACATATCCAAGCATTTTCTGCACAAAGATTGTTGATGAATGATGCAATATACAATTAATGGCTTTGATTCATTGTCATTTCCTACTGCCTTTGACATGAGAGGAATGACACTTCTTTTTCCACACATTTTTGCACCATCAGTTTTGTACAACTCAAGTTTTTTGCACTGAAGTTGGAAAACACTCCTTTAATAGTCTTTTCTCACGTAGCCATGCATTGAATGCTATGAACATAAAGAGGCTCCTCTTCATATACTTCATAATTTTTTATTTCCCCTGCAATTATTAAATTAAAATTAACATCTGTGGATAGTCAGAAACATCTGTTGACCATCCAAAGCCAAAGAGAACCACTCTAAGTGTGCAGTTTCTTCAGACAATTCAATTAATACATTTTCAGTAATATAATTTACTCTTCAAGTCAGTGTTCACTGATGACCTGGCACTCTTAAATAAATTAACTTTTTCTGGGCACATTTCTTTAACTACAGCAGTCATGCAAACCTTTATTAATTCACCATCAGTAAACGGTTTTCCACATTTTTCTATTAAGTAACCCACACAGAAACTAGTGCACATTGCTGAGATTTCAAACCCATTTCTATGGTGCATACATACCTCACCCTTGGCTTCCGGTAAATTTTGAAGAACTCTGAGAATGTTTAGTCTCACTTTGAGAACTGATATCATTTCGTTGCAAATTATACACAGTGCCTTGTTACTTGACTCAATCATGAAATATTGATGTCCCCATTGCTCTATAAAATTTCTGCACTCACTATCTGTCTTCATTTCTTTTTTATACTTACATAAATTTGCACAATATGGATGTAACTGGAAATCAAAATAATGCCAATTAACAGCACTAAGAGCAAGGGTTCCAACTAAATAACTGCACTAGATTTATCTTTAAGACAATTTTAATTAAATTAAATACACACTGTTAAACACACTGCAGCTTCACTAACAAACTTATCACATAACACACTAGTCCCACTCTATTTTGTTTTCCTCACTGTTGAATACACTGTATATTCATTAAGAAACTGTAGTCTGAAAACATAGTAGTCCCATTATACTTTGCTTTTCACATCACACTTGTTGCCACTACCCACAAGACAGTGATGTACTATTGCACTTAACTTCTCTACTCTCTACAAAAGTCACTTCTATACATTCATCATTGTCAGCAGTAGTCATCACAATACATAAAGCTCAGCACATGGCAGTGGCAGTGAAATGACCTGAACACTAATTGTCTGTAAGTGCCACCAGCAACTGCAGAGTGGAGTCCACCCCCCACTCCCCGTACCATGAACATCTCAATCACTGTCTATCCCTGAAACAAAAATCTGCACTTAATGCAGCACTACAGTATGTTGATATCATGAATTACAGTCTGTCCAACTCTCCTTGGCTCATGCTAGCAGTGACTGCATGGAATGAAAAGGCAACCACTATTGCTGCTGTGTGGCAAGGAATGTTGTGGCTGGAAGATGTCCCACAGTGCTGATACCATATGCAGCTCACACTATGTCCTAACAACTTGTTGCAATTTTAATGATCCACAGAAGCAACAAGATTTCATAAAAGCATGTTACAATGATGCTCATGAGTGGTATTTATTTGTAGCACTATTTACAAAATACAATTAAGGGCACCACTCAAGGTCAAACAATATGCAGTTCATTCTGTAATGGCTACTACAGTGCTACCAGTGTCATTTCTTAAATAATGGCAGCAGTGGTAAGTTTTACGAAAACTTATGAACTGTACTGAGGAATTCCATGCTGTGCTAGAGTATCAGGCCTCAAGAAAATATAGCTATGTATTGACCCCAGTAGGCCAGTATGGCTCTTAGGCTAAAATGTTTGGAGATCCCTGGTTTGGGGTATACTCATGATATCTAACTGCACTCCAGTTTCTTGTGACCTTTGCTACCATATTTCTATAGCTCTATTTCTGGTCTCCCTATAATATTTAGTTGGGTAGGCAACATCACAGCACTTAAAACTGATGTATGTTGACTATGTAATACTTGATAGCAAGAATCTGAAATCTCACAAATACCCTAATTTTATCTTGAAGGAGATACTTGGTAATAGGGTAGTCTTTCTTCCACCTCCTCTTAAAGTGTAGGCTGTGTCTTGTCAACCCCCATATCCCAAAAGCAGAAACTGTCACATCATCAGTGTGAGCCCCACCCAAAGTCAGCTACAGTCTTATTCAACTTTCCTGGTAGCTTTATTCATCCTGGCTTGATCATGCCACTGCAGAACTTGACAAGTAATAGCTTTACCTTTCCCCTTCTTTCAAATTTTGTTTCCAGCAATTTCACACTCTCATTAATTAATTGAAAAGCTAATAATATGTCAACAGCAATTCTAAGCAGAGCCAAACATGGGCAATATTAGTAATACTATACTTTGGGGACTGTTGTCATGTGATAAACATGCTCAGTGTTTTCCATCTGCCTGAAGTAGACACTGTAATTGATGAGAATGTTTAAAATCATTCTGTCTCTTATAATTTATATATTTTTGCTACCATCATTGTTGATTAATGTAATTAAAATCACAAAAAAATCTAGTTATAATCAGTATTCATGGTACATAATTTCAAACTAATGTAATTTAAAAAAAGAAAAAACAAGAACAGAATCCAATTAAAATAGAAGTTTAACTATGAAATTACAAAACATATCCTGTCTGCCAGATTCAATTTTGAAAATATTGTTTTATTAAAATGAAGTACATTTTTATTAAAGCTAGGAAATTTGTTAGAAGAATTTACAAATAATCCACAAAAATGTAATATGTATTGTTATAATTGTGTATCTGACTATTTTTACTTTTAATGGGACTGATTTATAATGAATTTCATATATTATGTAATGTAATTTTATTTTACAATTTATTCAGTGTTATGTAATGTACTGTTAACTGTCAAAATACATTGCAATTCTATAAAATTCTGTTTTTAACAATTATGTCATTGTTGAAAAACCTGTACAAGGCCCATGTGGAGCCATTGTGATATGCACAGTCTTGCTTGAAGTACTGTTGACATGGCACCTGTGCCAGTCAGTTAACATGCAATCAATTCTAAATGGCATACACTGTGCCAACTTTGTACAGTTTTACTCTGAAATAATCAAAACTGAAGCAAAAAACAAAGCTTTGAATGAATTACTGTGGGCATTACAACCCACTTGCTCAGTATTTGTACCTCCAGGACGTTGATTTATTCTTGCTTTCCATAGTGACTGCAGGAAGATCAAAATCAGCTCTTTGAAGATGAGAATACAGAATAAGTATTTGATCCCATCCAAAGAACACCTCTTCTTTATTTGGAAACTTCTCAAACTTCAAAAGATCCCCCACTTATCTCCTAGGTTCCTATACCTAGCTGCTCCAGGTCACATCCAGTGCCATAATTTCCCTTCTTGGCCAGACTTGCCTGCTCCCCAACTATCAATATTTTGTCCTCTTCACTCAAATTTCTTGGCAGAATCTAAGTCTCCTCTATTACCTGGCAAAGTGATACAATAGTTGTGACTCCATACCCTGATACTAGCTTTTCCTGCATTTGTTGGCGTACAACCATCCCATGACTGCTACTTAGCACCCAGATATTTCTCTTCCCACTGAACTTAGTTCCAACCTGTCTTTTACATTCTTATTAACTGTGTATCACACCCTACTTTTATTTTACAGCTGAATGAAACTCCCCTTGAACAGAGAAGACACCATATCTGTTCAATACCTCAACATTAACAAGACTCTTGAAACTACGCCCTTTCTTCCCTTCATCTTTTCCCATGAATATTCACTGCCTGAAAGAAAAGTGAAATACCCAGAAGCCATGGTCAGACGTAAATGCGACTTTGTATACATACGCATCATCAATGACAGGTATGTAGAGCATTAGAGTCTCAGTTCTTTGTCATTACTTTGTTTATGTTCAGTGTTGTTATTGGGCCTGGTAGGGTATCTAAGGAATATAAACAACAACATATGTTGAGTGACAACTGAAGAACACAAGTATGCCACATACTTGTGTAAGACAATGTTATCAGCACCTGACAGTGAAAGGGATCTCATCAAGGGTCACAATTGGCTAGCTCATCAAAATTTGCAATATGCACATTTGGGGAGCATTTAGATGTGCCAGTGGCCCACTATTGGACTGCATGGGAATGAGAGGGCAGGAATACCCATCATCAGGGTCTAAGTCAATCCCTTTGACTGTATTTTGTACCACACACATCGTAATCCCTTCATGTCTTGGCCTGCCATCTGAGAACAAGTAATGGAGTCCCTGCAACGTTCTGTCAACCTGCACCATTGGACAGGTGCTAGCAGCAGCTGACTGAGGAATTATCATCCCATGTGTATGTTGCCATTAACACCACAAAACAAACTGCTGTATTTGTAGTTTTGCCATGACTGGGAAACAGACTGCTGACGAATGGCACTGCACCATGTTCAGCAATGAACTGCAGTTCTGCACTAGCCACATGACCATCATAAACAACTATGGCAGTGGTCTGAGGGGACATACTGCTCTTCCAGTTTTTTGGAAAGGCACAGCAGTGTTATCTATGAGTCGTGATGTGGGGAGCTATTGCATGTGCCTTCAGGTCAATTCCAGCAGTGATCAAGAGAATTCCGCTGCAACAACATGTCATAGACAGCCTACATCCTCATGTGACAATAACGTAGTGTCATTTTTCGCCAGGACAGTGCTGGTCCACATATGGTACATGTCTCTATGAACTATGTGATGTCAAGGTATTCCTGTGGCCAGATCCACAGATTTGTCCCAAGTATAGGATGTGAGGGGACCAGCTCGATGTCACCTCCAAACTAGTGCCAGTATACAGGACATCAAGGAGAAGTTCCAGCAGCTGTGGGTCAGCTTGCATCAGGAGAGGGTACAACTTTATGATCTCCTTCCCAATGTAATCAGTGTGTGTATCCAGGTCAGAGAGAGTGCATCATCATACTTATAATTGCCAAGTTCTTCGTAAATTTGACTCAATTTTGTAATCACTGAAATAGCATCACATACACTCTCAAACCATGAAGTTTCATTTTCTTTAATCCTCACTTTCCAGGCACTTCACTTTTTTTGTCAGACACTGTATGTATGGTGGGCAATATATGCAGGATGTTCATACCGATTTCACCACACACAAACATCTTCACAATGCTAACTGTGCAGTGCAACTTGAATTTTATCACTGGTTCAGTACCAATTATGAAGTGCTTACATTAATTCTATGATTGATGAAATATCTGAGTTGGAATTAATACCATATGTAACAATCACATATGGTTGCAGTAATACCTACTTGGCAGGAAAATATCCATGTCTGTTTCTCTATCAATATATGGAGCAACACAGTCTGCAATATGTTCATAAATCCTGTTAGTTTAGAGCACAAAATAAAATGGAACTTTTAGTTCCTTTCTCCTTTTTTTTTTGGTAAGCATAATAGTTTAACAATGAGAGCATCACAGAACATAATGTACTCCCAGCATCATGGAGCCACTCTACATTCTACCAAACATGTGGATCACATTCTCAAAAGGGAATGTACGGATTCAATTAGACAGGCACTGCAAGAGCATTCACTGTTTACAACTGTAAACTTTTAGAATTTACACATTTTTAAATTGTTTCACATACTACCATGGTTTCTAAGCTGACTTACGTTGTTCATCAAATCAGCAATAGTAATTTAATAAAACTCAACTCTATTGTAAATTTTTAGAGAACCCACTGATCTTCATAAACAGCTGTGTTGATAATTTTCAATTCCCTTGATCTGTACCAAAGATAGACAGTGATGCATGGTACCAAGTGGGAGTGTAACTATTTACTACTGCTACAACTACTGTTACTGTTGCCACTGCTGCTGCTGCTGCTACTGCTACTGTGGATGAAGTGCTCTTCATTTTTCCATCCATAGCTGTCTTCAGCTATTTTTGTTATTACTGCATGTTTTATAATGTCATCTACACATCCCCCATTTGGTCATCACAGCCTTTCCTTATCTCTTGAAACCCAGCAAAGAACTTTGATTCATCTATCATCCATTTTCCTGGCTCCATGTCCTAACCCCTTTAGTTAATTTTGATTTTGTAGTAATAATTATGACAACTCCAGTATGTTCCTTGATCCATTACTTTGTTTGTTTTCCTGTGACTTAAATTCATGCAACTTTCCATTTGTTGCTGAAGTAAATCTCACTTTTTTGCATGTTTTTCACATTCAGAGTTCATCTTTCACTGGTACACACACTGTAAACTTTCCTATCAGACAGATCTGGAGCTTACTTTTGAGCCTACTTTCAAGAACCCTACATTCCAAGACATCCTAACTGTTCACTCTTTTTCTTGTCAATTCTGCTTTGTCTTCAGTTTCCATGAATATGAAAACTACTCCACTGTATAAAGGCACATTTGCATGCCGAGCGTGAGTTTCCTCGGAAACGCGAAATATTAATTAAATAAATAATCAGTGACAAATAAATAAAGCCTATGGCACACAACTGCAGCGCTGTGTCGCTGATAAAACAAAAGCACAATTACGTTACTCTTATGTTTGATTAAGAAAGAGTGAGCTCTGGTTGAAGTGGTGCGAGAAGCACGTATTTTTTTTATTTTATTGTCTGGCACACCGCCATATTTCATGTTATAGAAGAATACTGCGAGTTGCAACCACACTAGACACTCGATTCTGTAAAGAATTTATATTTATAAAAGTAAGTACGATTATGAACTGTAGGCTTATTCATTGAATATATCTGATTTAACTAACTGTGTAACTTTTTTATGTTTAGTAGACAATCACCTCTGTACGACGTATTGGCATGGCTGGCAAATTATTGTAATATTGAGATTTAGATTCTGAGTCCGCACCTACCGCAGCAGTCTTTGGAAACGATTTAATTACGAAGTCCGATTATTTCAGTTTTATTTCACGGTCAACTACGAGTAACATTGCCTTTACAAAAAAGCCATTGTCAAGCGTCTGATACCGAATAATTAAACGTCCACGTTCCAGATAAGCAAAATATTAATTACAATTGCAATCACAATCACCATCATACAGATAGAATAATTAATATTTAAAATAACAATATATATTTTTTTTATTTATTTTATTTATTTTATAACTGGTTTTATGTCTCCTTAGTTAATTTACAAAATTTTAATTTTGACTTGTTGGTCACACATCATTTTAGTTTTATTGCAACTGATTTCCAGGCTTACTTTCAAACTCACTCTATTAAATTTGTAATCCATTTGCAAGGAATAGGTTTGCTCACATAATACAGTGTGCATCAAAAAGAATCATCCAATTTAGCATGTCTGAAACTAATACATATTTACAATAAATTTTTGTTTTTTGATGAACAGAAAACTCAACAAGTTTTTTTATACCTTCTTATAAGTGTTCAATATGTGCGTATGTCAATGTGGTATTCAAATTGTTCTCACATTGCAGTAATCATTTCTTGAATTACAGCTTCCACCTCTGCTGTTAAGCAATGTCTTAGTTCATTCATTGTTGTTGATAGAGGAGGCACATAAAATCTTTCACAAACCTCCACAAGAAATAATCATGTACAGTCATGTCTGGTGTCCCTGGAGGCAAGTAATTTAAGGCTGAATAATTTGGTCCAGTGCAACTCATCGTTCAGTAATCCTTTGATTTAAAAATTCCCACACTTCCAGCTGCCAGTGTGGTGGTGCCCCATCCTGTCGGTAAATGAAGTTATTCAAACTGTGGGAAAAGAAAGTTCTTCGGCATATTGAGATATGTGCTTGTGCTTTTGGTAACAGTGTTCTCGGCAAAGAAAACTGGATCACACAACTTTTCCCGTGAGACTGCACAAACCCATTAAATTTTGGAGAGTCTTTCTCGTGTTGTACAGCTTCATGCGGTTCTTTCATACCCCATATTTTCACATTATGATGATTTACCTGCCCACTTAAATGGAATGTTGCATCGTCACCAAACACTATGCATGGAAGAAAACTGTAATCCTCCTCCTTGCCAAGAATAAAATTACAGAATTCCACATTTAGTTGTTTGTCACATTCATGAAGAGCTTGCTGTAGCTGAATTTTGTCTTGTTTCATGTGTAAATGCCGACACAACACATGCCAGATGGACACTGGGGGCATGTTGAGCCTTCGAGCTGCATGGCAAACAGGTTTCCGCAGACACCTTGTGAAACTATGGCAGATGCATTCAGTGTCTGTATCACACACTTGGGAATGACCCTGCAATTTGCATTTACATGGACAGCCTGTTGCTCAGGATTGTTCATGCCATCACCTAACGCTCTGTGCTGTAGGAGGATCCATACATACCTAGTAAAAAGTCACACTGAGCAAAATGTAGAACACAAAACACTTCACGTTGTCCTAACACTATTTGCATTAGAACTGAATTGAGCACACACTGCTGCTACCAAATGAGAGCTATGTAAAACTCCAGTTTGCTCTTTCCATATCTCAAATAACATAATAGTTATGATTGTTTCAAATCTGATGATTCTTTTTGATACATCCTGTATTTTGATTCAGTTTTGGTCACAAATTTACAACAACCAATTTTGAATCTGTCACTTGTGGTATTATGAATGGGATATCTCACCAAATGCTTAAAAATATATAACCACATTTGTTGCACGTATAAGAACAACACAAACAACCTATGAAGTTTATAGAAAAATAAATTGTTTGCCCATACAAGAGACTTATCTAGTTGATTTATTGTTAACTTACGAGGTGCATTCAAGTTCTAAGGCCTCCAATTTTTTTTCTCTGGGCTGGAAAGAGATAGAAACATGCGCATTGTTTTAAAATGAGGCCATGTTCATTGTCAATATGTCCCAGAGATGGCAGCACCGTACGGCAGATGGAATTTTACTGCCAGCGGCGAGAATGAGAACTGTTTTAAATACTTAAAATGGCAACGTTTTCCTTACTTGAACAGCGTGCAGTCATTCGTTTTCTGAATTTGCGTGGTGTGAAACCAACTGAAATTCATCGGCAGGTGAAGGAGACATGTGGTGATGGAGTTATGGATGTGTCGAAAGTGCGTTCATGGGTGGGACAGTTTAATGAAGGCAGAACATCGTGTGACAACAAACCGAAACAATCTCGGGCTCGCACAAGCTGGTCTGACGACATGATCGAGAAAGTGGAGAATTGTTTTGGGAGATCGCCGAATGACTGTTGAACAGATCGCCTCCAGAGTTGGCATTTCTGTGGGTTCTGTGCACACAATCCTGCATGACGACCTGAAAATGCGAAAAGTGTCATCCAGGTGGGTGCCACGAATGCTGACGGACAACCACATGGCTGCCCGTGTGGCATGTTGCCAAGCAATGTTGATGCGCAACGACACCATGAATGGGACTTTCTTTTCATCGGTTGTGACAATGGATGAGACGTGGATGCCATTTTTCAATCCAGAAACAAAGCGCCAGTCAGCTCAATGGAAGCACACAGATTAACCGCCACCAAAAAAATTTCGGGTAACCGCCAGTGCTGAAAAAATGACGGTGTACATGTTCTGGGACAGCGAGGGCGTAATCCTTACCCATTGCATTCCAATGGGCACTACGGTAACAGGTGCATCCTACGAAAATGTTTTGAAGAACAAATTCCTTCCTGCACTGCAACAAAAACGTCCAGGAAGGGCTGCACGTGTGCTGTTTCACCAAGACAACGCACCCGCACATCGAGCTAACGTTACGCAACAGTTTCTTCGTGATAACTTTGAAGTGACTCCTCATGCTCCCTACTCACCTGACCTGGCTCCTAGTGACTTTTGGCTTTTTCCAACAATGAAAGACACTCTCCGTGGCCACACATTCACCAGCCGTGCTGCTATTGCCTCAGCGATTTTCGAGTGGTCAAAGCAGACTCCTAAAGAAGCCTTCGCCGCTGCCATGGAATCATGGCGTCAGCATTGTGAAAAATGTGTACATCTGCAGGGCGATTACATCAAGAAGTAACGCCAGTTTCATCGATTTCGGGTGAGTAGTTAATTAGAAAAAAATCGGAGGCCTTAGAACTTGAATGCACCTTGTAGCTGTGCCTCTAAGTCACCTAGTTTGTGTGAGAAGTCAGCAGGGTTAAAATATGGCAGTACCTTAGAGCCCATGTTGAACATTCAGTTGTTATAGGTATACTGGTGGTTTCATCATGCTCCAGTGGAACAATAACTGCCCACCAATGTATTTGGCATACAGCTGGGTGATGGCTGTGGAACAGTTGCAAATGGTGACACATAGCTATATTTGATTGATCATTGTGGAACTGCTGGTCCACAAGACCAGACATGACTTTCACTGTACATCAGCAGAGAAATCAGCACAAATAATAGGTCAGTTAAGACATCATCAAGCATCTGTAAAGCAAAGAAGCTGATAATATCAACTAGTAAGAAAGCCAGTCCATCTTTGGTGAGTTTCAGCCCTTTTGAAACCTTGTATCACCCCATACAAGGCTTATTCTGAAGTTTTGAGGTCTAGTTCACTGGATGGGCAATGTGTAGTATTTTCTCCCCAATTACAGACCTCTTTTCATATCTCAGGTTTGTTGCAGCCCTCTTGCTTTCCTCTTCACATTGGTTCTTCTACCACCACCATCCTCTGATAATTTTTGAATGTCTGCCCTTATACAATCTGCATGTGGCACATGAAGTTGGTTGGTATCCCACTTGTCATACATTCCAATGGTCTACTGTACCTGCTTCTCCATTCCAAACAGGTGCAGTCTCAAACACGTTGGCTGTCCATTGATCTCAGACAATGAATGGCACCACAGATTAGGTTAAAATCCATTTAGAGGAAAACAATTTTTGCTGAATGTGCCTTTCCTTGCTGAGCTCAGAGTTTACGATGGGCCACCAAGTGTGTACACCAGCACAACTGAACCTCTCCTTGTGAAATTGGTTTTTGCTTCTGATGGCAGTTATTCTTGTTTGTTATTAAGTTAGTGTCCTTATTTCAGTTTTAATTTCTGGTAATGTTGACCACAGGCAGATAAAAGATATAGGCAACAATTAATTGTCTACGTAAATGGGAGCCCTAATAAGGAACAATGTTTGCTTGTTGAAAAAGGCAAAGAATACATCAATTTTGGGCAGTATGGTCATTTTCAGTTTTTTCCATTTCTTGTTGTTTATCTTCCATAATGGCAGAAGTACACTGTCATCCACAAAATGAAGGTAGTCTATTAACACTAATTTCTTTTTCATTTTTGCAGTTAAAAGAAATTTAAACTTTCTCTAGGACTGTTGGGAAAAGTTTTAGTGGCATTAAATTTCATGGCTTAATTTTTGTTTCAATCTCAATTTCTCACTAACCTCATGAAGGAAAAGGAAGGTTAGGGTTTAATGTCCTGTTGACAACAAGGTCATTAGGCACGGGTCTTTATGAATTCTCATGGAAGCACTAATGTGCACATTTTCAGTATACTAATGTTGGTTGAATCACTCTTGCTTCTGGCAGTCTGCCAGGACAGAGTTTGTTGAAACAAAGTCAAAACTTTTCCCAAATCTATTACTCCCAAACAAAATGATACTTCATACTCTTAGCACTGTTCTGTTAATTT
Organism: Schistocerca americana; assembly: GCF_021461395.2. Lineage (NCBI taxonomy): Eukaryota > Metazoa > Arthropoda > Insecta > Orthoptera > Acrididae > Schistocerca > Schistocerca americana. Next base: position 152,577,044 of record NC_060126.1, on the reverse strand, counting down.
GTTCACAACTTGCAATTGGCCCCTCAATACTATGGTGATGATGGCGAGGTCCCAGACTCCAAGGAGCACAGAGGATGATGCGGGAGACCCACACCACCTACCAGGCAAGGTCCTAGCGGAGGTGGTTTGTCATTGCCCTCATACTATATCCATTTCTAAAGCCCACTTCTACTTTTACTCAATTTAAATGTTTTTTCTGTCTGGTTGCCAATAGTTTTAGTAAATATGTTGCACATTATGGAGAATTAGTCATATCATGACAATCTCCTGTGAAGGAGAATAATTAGTGTTTTGCCAGTTTGGAATATTGTATTATTTTGCAAGCACTGAAAATAATTTTGCAGTTCCTTTTGTACAACTTTTTGCACCTTTAATTATTTGGATTGAAACAATCTCCAAGTACCTTCCCATTTTTTGTACTCTGATACACAGTATACACCTGATCCGATATTAAATCCAGAATATAACAATGAAAATAGTTAATTTTTGACAGTATGATGCAAGTGGACATATAAAAAAATCTACTCACCAAGTGGTGGCAAAACAAAACATATACAAAAACGATTTTAGATATGCAAGCTTTTCTTGCCAGTGGCTCCTTCTTCCAGCAGAAGTATCGAAGGCAAAGGAAGAGGGGTGAGGGAAAAGGACTGGAGAGGTTTAGGAATAGGGGTAGAATTCGGAAAAGTCACCCAGAACCCTAGGTCAGTCTTTCCTTCTCATTCCGTCTGCTAAGTCTCCCCTGGTCTGGGGTTCTGGGTGACTTTTCCAAACTACCCTTTCCCTAAACCTCTCCAGTCTTTTCCTTCATTCCTCTTAAACCCTTCTGCTGGAAGGAGTAGCCACTGGCTCCAAAAGCTTTGTATGTGTATTCTCCAACCATTGCTTGGTGAATGGACTTCTTATTTATCCAGTTACATTAAATCCAGAATGTTACTTTCATTATTTACACTTGCATTTGATTCATGCTTTACATTATACAACACTCAAGAAAATTGTGCAATTCCAGCATCCTGTTGGCATAAAGGACCAGCAAATATATTTTATTTATTTAGCTTTCTGTCACAGCAGCATACATATTCCTTAATGGTGACTAGTTTTGAATTAGTCCACTCACTTTCTAATCATTGTATGCATCTTTATCGTGTAAGTGTGAAATGATTCCAGTGTATTAGATGAAAGTTTTGTTTTCTTGTCGCAGTATACATTCAACTTGTCTGTCCTTGACAAAATTGTACATGGAAGTTAATTGTGCCAAGGACAGACAGTCAAAGTATATGTAAGAAAACAACAATTTTCTTACATATTTCTCTTGAATTATTCTACAATCACATGGAAAGACACAGGCAATAGATCAATAATGAATGAACTTGTTCTAAAATAGTTGCCATCAATGAACATACATGCAACTGTGACAAGAAACTAAATAATAATATAGGAAACTCTTAAAATGTTTGTACAATTTTATATCTGTTATTTACTTACTGATCATGATGATGATTTACTTACAGTGTTGACTGCCACCAGGATGGGGAGGGGTGGGGGGTGGGGGGGGGGCAGGGAAGGGGAATGATTTAATGTGGTGTCTACCCCATGTAAATTTTGTTTCCTTAATACCTTCAATGGTTTCACTTGTTTCTCTTAATGGATTTTCATTGCATCTTCAACATCTTTAAGAAATTTACAGATAGTATTCTTTAATTCAACATGGGGTTGTTATTGTCTACTTTGTGAATAAAGTTATCTGCATTACTTATTAAAATTTCTTTAATCATCATGATATTTCAGTTTTCCCACTGTCATAACTGCAATTAAGATGAAAGAAATAACAAAATATAATAAATTAAAAAGTTAAAAAATATTTTCAAAGGTATGCTCACAAAAAAGCTTTGGACCTATACAATTCTGTCAGTACTAAAACCTGTGCCTAATCAGGGACAGCTTGGTTTAAAAAATTTCACAGAGAAGTAAGGGGCAGTGCTGACAACTTCTGGAGCTGGTGCTCTCTTTCAACTCCTTCAAGTTCAGCAACCATTTGTATCAGCATATGAATACATTACCAATGGGCAATAGTCTGTCCAGAAGAATAGCCGAGATTTTTATAAATGACAGAGAAAAAATTCTTTGAAGTGAAGAAGGACATAGTGTATAATCTGTGATTTTCTGTTCTGAGATGACAAAAGGCATGGGATACCTCCTAGTCTTGTGTTGGACTTTCTTGTGCCCAGTACTATGCAGCAGCCCAACATGACGTGGATTCGACAAGTCCATAGAAGTCCCCAGCAGAAATATTGAGCCATTCTGTCTCTGCAACTGACCATAATTGCATAAAATGTTGCCCGTGCAGGATTTTGTGCACAAACTGACCTCTTGATTGCACCCCATTGTTTCAAGTTGGTCTGTTTTTTCTTCACACTTCTGATAACCTTAGTGTATCCGTACTCCTTCTCCAGCTCCAACCACCTGTATTTACATGCTACAGTTTTGCAATGTTGGTCCTTAAATAAAAAGTAGGAGGAGGTTTGTCTTTAGTTCCTATTCAGTCAAACTTCGTGTAGCACAGTGTACTCAAGACCACTCCACATATTTTCTCAACCAACTTTTCCGAACAGTTTTTCAGTTGGACCATAATTTTAACTGAAGTGTCCCTCAGTGGGGACACTCCAACTAGAACACACAAATATCGAGAGCAAAACACATTTTATTAATAAAGTTCATTTCTGAATGTTTGAGGCACAAATTGGTTTATCAATGCTTGAAAAACAAAGATGATGAAAATGGATCTGACAGCACTTCCTCTTCTGCAAATCTGTGAACAAAATAAAATAGTCTCTTCCCATTATTGCAGTTAATTAATTCTTGAATCACCACTGTCAATCTGAATCACTTTCTGGTGGACATTCTATTAGTAAAGACGTATAATGAAATAATTAAGTCTGTTCAATGAAATATTGCCTTCCTCAGCATACAAGGAGACCTCTGAATAACACTGGGATAAACTTAAGTCCACACTTAAAGCAACTTTGTGTACTCAAAGCTCACTATGAAAGCCCGAGACAAACCCACAGTTCAGTCAGAATCAGACACCAGTGAGATACCACACTTCCAGCAGAAAAGCCCCGTGGCAGAGTGGGCTGATGACGAGCGAGCGGCACGGCATCTGGCTGTGATCGGATGTGAAGTCAGGAGGCATCCAGAAGCTGACTTTGATGAAGCTGCATGCAGAATCGCTAGCGTAGCCCTGAATACACTGGTGGCGTATATATACAGGATTTCTATTGGCAGTGCAATGTGTTTGTGAAAGCACAATGTGGTGCAGAATTCTCTGCCAATGAAGCTGATGGTGTGGACATGTCCTCACCATGTGACCTCTGCACCAAACACGCCATCTGGCACCAGACATTTAACTTTTACAAATACTTACCTGCAGCCACTGGCCTACTGAGAGATTCAAGTAGTATGCCATCCGCCATGCTATTTCAGCAGTGTGGCGTCAGCACATAGTCATGACATGCCACTATCATTCCAGAAAGACATGGTAGTAAGGCCTTTGACAACCCTAGCCATGGTACAAAAGCCTCTCAACCTCTAAAGAGCTTAGTGAAATGTGTGAACCAGTCCTAAACCTGACTGTTCCCAAATCCTGCAGTCCAGAGCCAACACAACCATTTCACACACAGATCGAATGCCAGCAGTTCTAAAGTCATGAGTTAATAATACCATTTAACAGTCAGTTAGTCAATGTGTCACGTACTTCTGCAGTGTTTGTGAGCAGCACTTCCATATTTGTTCCCCCATAAAGTGAGCCATGAAAACTTATTCTAATATATTGCTCAAAAGAATCAGAGGAACATGATCTTAGGCATCTGCCATACTCCATTGAGCAATAATTGAAGACTAGGTATCTTACAAAATTATACTTTTATCTTTCACAAATTAAGAACACTACAAAGAATCATTACATTCTCATTAATTTACAGGATAAAACTGAAATGTCCAGCAGGTGCCAAAGGTGGAAACCATCATTCATCCTAGCATCTTGGGTGTTTTTCATTGGACTATGAAAGCTTCAGTAACTTATATGCCTTGTATGAGTGTTTATTGTGACATGGTGCGTATGTGGTGTGCTCCTTGTAAGTTTACAGACGTTACACTGTGGTATCAGTTCCCACTCTTCAATGAGAGTCTTTTAAAGTTCTTTGAGAGTTTCAGCTGTAACAGAATGAATACAAACACATCTGTCAAGCATGTCCCACACATGCTCAGGGATTTACGTCGGGACTCTCAGCTGGCCATTCCATTATTACAACGTCCAGGTTCTGCTAGATATCCCTGGTGACATCCATCACACAAGGATTTGCATTATCATGCACGAGAAGAAATTTGGGGCCACTACCATATGTAGCAGCCTCCACATGGTCCAACAGAATCTGTTCTATGTACTGCTTGGCGATGGGGTGACCACAGACAACAAGTCTCAATCAGTTGTCAACACTGATGCCTCCCCACACAATCACAGAACCTAGGCCAAATCCGTTGACAACATTTGGCAGGTGCTGCTCACCACATCTTCTCCGCAGATGAATGTGGCCATCATCTGGTGTCAGAGGAAACCTGGGCTCATCTGTGATGAACTTGCCAGTTGACATGTGAGCAGAAGAACTGACAGTGAGTTGTGAGATGTCATTGCAAGTGGTGTACTTGAACCAGACATCTGGGCCATGAGGTCCTTTCTCAAAATGCATTCCTTATTGTCCTATCAGAGACAGTGACTCCAGTGGGCCTTACCACCGTTCAGTGCTCTGGTGGTTAACACAACAACACAACAACACAAAGATGGCTGGAAATCAGTTTTCACATCAGACTGTAATGTGTTCACAGTCTTGTCCAATTTGCCTTCTGTACCGAACTGTCTCCCTGTAGCGTGTCCACAACCCATGGATGACAGATGGAGACACACTGGCATTTGCAGCAGCACAACAGATGGAAAGTCCATCCTTCTTGGATTCAACAGCTTGCCCTAGCAACCTGAAATGGATTAAGATGTTGCACTGCATGTGACTGGTTGAATACCATGTTCACAAACAACAACTGTCATCTGTCTACTTTACTAGATAACACCGGTACTCACTTCCTTCTGATGAATCGCTCCCGGGTAGCTAAGCGTATTAACACAACCGCTTCAGGGATGGGAAAGTATGTCAGCCTCGGATCAAATCTGCCTGGTGGATTAACATTGAGGGGTCAATGTGCTGGCCAGCCTGGATGCAGTTTCTCACATACCACTCGGTCTGCAGTTGTCAAATGTTTTTGCTCAAGAGCCCGTACCAGTATTATGGGCCAGTTCCTTGGGCCACATTTATTGATCATACTACAGGGAGAGCCGAAAATTTTCCATTCAAAAGCCGTACAATCCAGAATTGTTATTACAGCCAGACAAAATTGCCACGAACATTGAGGCCATCATTCCACCAATACGATTGCCTGAAGATACCAGTTTGGTAAAACATGGTATCGTTCTGCATGAGGAGGTCTGTAACTACCTGCTGCACACCCTCGTCTGATACAAATCGTCAACCCTTCAAGGCCTTTTTTAAGGGACTGAAGGGGTGCTAATCACATGGGGACAGATGAGGACTATTGAACAGGTGCTTAAGTGTCTCCCACTTGAGTTGGCATGACTTCTGTATTACAACATTTGCAATATGGGAATGTGCATCATCATCAAGCAGCAGGACCCCTTAGTGCACACTTCCAGAGCAGCGGTGTCCAACAGTCTTGCTGCCCCATACGTATTCTTCATTCTTCGCTCAATCTTGACCAGTGTATGCCATACAGTGGCCATGAAAAGAATAACAACACACTGGTCCTGCTTGGACACATTTGATGATAATGTCACCATAGTTCACTGCACACACATTGAAAAGACGTGAATGGCACACTAATCCTTTACCTACATGTCAGCACTTGTATACCCACATCAGAGATGCATTATACTGCATATACACCACATCAACCCCACCAAATGAAAAGTTTTTGACTGTCCTTATATTAATAATAATAATAATTAAAGATGAAGAAAAACTGTTGATATTTGAAAGAAAAATACTAAGAAAAATATTTGGACCAATCTTCGATAGAAATGTCATGGAGTGGAGGATAAGGAAAAATGAAGAACTACGGGAGCTGTACAAACATAGTACCATTGTGGAAATGTTAAAGAAGAGAAGACTGAACTGGGCTGGTCATGTAGCAAGGATGCCGGAGAACAGACTACCCAAAATAGCATCCACTAAGAAATTAGAAGGAAAGAGAAGAAGAGGAAGACCTCGAATTAGGTGGATGGAGAATATCCAGGAAGATGCAGCTAGGATGGGCATCAACTCTGATTGGACAACAATTTCCCTGGATAGAAATAATTGGAAGAGGCTCGTAGAGCAGGTGTATGGTCGATAAGGCCTTAGCCACGTGTAAAGTAAAGTAAAGTAAGTATATTAATATTGGTAACCTATATAAATTTGTATTTTACGAGCCCACAGTAGACTAGCTCTAGTAAGGGCATGATAATGTGGCTATGCCCCCCCCCCCCCCCTGCCCCCAGTACTGATCATTGAAAGTTGGCACTATTTGGAACACTTCATGTAGACTACGGTCTGTTTCAGATTGCTGCCAATCTAAATGCTAACAGTTTTGATGCTATAGTTGTGTGATGAATTGTTGCTTCTTTTACTGTGTGTGTGGATAACAGCATTTTTACTTGTTTTTAAATGCAGTACTGAATACGACATCATTCACTGTGTTGTATTACAACAGACCTGATTAATTTAATGTGTAAGTACCTTATTTGAAGAGGACAGTCTCCATAATGTGCATTCATAAATCATATTTCTTCTGATAAAAATTTATACCATAGCATCTGACAGGTACAGGTCACACACATCCACGACTTGTCATTGCTGGAAGACAGACCATAAAACATTTCCCTTTCACAACCTCTAACCCCATAGTGGCTGTGCTACTTACCCTCCTGCCCCCGAGTTAAGCATGTTCAACTTGTGGCTGAATTCACCAACACCCATTAAAATTAAGTGCATCTGAATACTGTCTCTACAAGTATGAGGGTTGTTCCAAAAGGAAGGCCTCCATTTTTTTGTGGTGACTTTGCATGTCCATGCCAAATGTCATTATAGTGCTAATGCGTGAACCTTCCTCTTTCATTTGTAGGTGGTTCTGTTATACTGCAGTAGTTGGCACCAGCAGACGAGTGTCCCAAAATGGAGTCTGATATGGAGGCACCTATAAAGCAGCAATGTGTGATAGACTTCCTCACTGGTGAAGAAACTGCACCAATTTCAATCCATTGATGCTTGCTGAAGATATATGGAGATGGTAATATAGACGTAATGTGAGTCAATGGGTACAGCATTTTCAAGGTGGTGAAAAGGGTGTGCATGACAAGCCACCACCTAGCCAACCCTGCACAGCTGTCACCCCTCGCAGTGAAGTTCACCTTGATCAACTCATCCATGCTGATCAATGGATAACAACCAGAGAATTGTGTGCAAAACTGAATGTCAGCTGTAATGCCTTGGAAGCAATGTGAGAACATCTTTGTTATCGCAAAATCTTTGCAAGACGAGTCCTGCAGATGCTTACAGAAGAACAAAAACCTCATCAAATGAAAATTTTTCAGGATCTGCTGGACCAATATGAAGCTGAAAGTGTCTATTTTCTGAATGGCAACATCAGAGATGAGACATGGTGTCACCACCATGAGCCAGAGTCCAAAAAGAGTCCATGGAATGGCAACATGTGAATTTTCTGTCAAAGGAGAAATTCAACACATCTGTCTGCAGGCAAAGTGATGTGCACAGTCTTCTGGGATAGCCAGGGTGTGGTCTTTTGGATGTTCTGGAGACGGGAGAAAGTCAATTCAGTATACTACAAGATGACGCTGATTAAGCTGAAAGCCCAAATATTCAGGGTAAGGCCAAAGAAGAAAACCAACATTCACCTGCAACATAACTGTATCAGGCCCCACACCAGTGTTGCGATCACGCAACTCATTGCAGAATTCACTGGACTGTCTTACGACATCCAGCGTACAGTCCCAAATTAGCACCTTGTGACTTCCATCTCTTTGGGCCTCTCTAAGATGGACTACATTGTGTACATTTTCTAAATGGATGCTTTTGTCAAAGCTGTAAGGAAGTTGTTAGCCTCAGCCCTTTGCAATTTTTACAAGCACAGCATGCAGGCTCTGGTTCATCATTGACAAAAGTGCGTAATGAATGGTGGTGACTGTGGAAAAATGACAGTCTGTAGCTGAAATATTGCTCTATTTATCTGTGCTGTTGTGATTTACCTACCTCCTGTAGTTTCCATGAATAAAAATAGGAGGCATTACTTTTGGAATGACCCTCATTTTTTTTTTAACTTGACAGTAGTTGACATTTTGGGATTTGGCTTTTAGTTAGTAGACAAATGTTGTTATGAGAACCATGAGCCACACAGGTGCTTGATTTGGACTGCATGCAGCCTGCAGGTTGGAGTTTGATGACACATACTACACAAACCTCTAGAACACTTTCTCACACTTGCACACAGAATTTACTCTATATGCACACTGACTGGGTACACTGCTTCTGACCCTGGCAGCTAATAGGAAACTGATGTCATTAACTGTTTGTTGTTCTTAAACACTTACTCAGCATCAGCATTAGATGGCACATGACTTTAAATGTTGCACACATCAAAAGTGAAGATCTCAAGCTATGCAGTAAGACCACAGGTACCACCTGTGTCAAAGTAGACTTAATGTACCAGATTTTGATACAAGTGTTCCCCTACTTCATTTGAGCATTGTAGTTACTAAGCACTGCAAGATGTGAACATCTGAATCGAACATGATGGGATCTACTCTGACTGGTTCTCTTAATTCTCAATTACATGTAATTAAGGACTCTTTCTTATTCTCAGAGAAGAGACACCTTTTTCAGTCTCTTTCTCAGTTGTTTTCCAAAATTTTCTAGAAGTTCTGCCAGTCATGGGGCGCTCACATTGTAATGACATCAACATAAAAATTCTAGCATTTTAAGCACTCACCTTTTTATACTAAATATTTCTCTTGGCTTACATGCTACCATATCAACAACAATATGTTTTACCAACATTTTTTTTTACACAACCATGAGAGGCATAGAAAGTCAGTCTAGAATGTAAAGCAATGAAATGGGTTAAATTTCTGTAACATATCAGCATAAATGGTTGAAATACTTCATAATGAGATCTTCAGTAGTCAGTATAATTTAGTCAGTATGATTTTTGTGCTTGATAGGCATCTTGGAAGACTGATCCACCAGACTTGTGGTGTGCAGACACACAAAATCCATTTCTTCAACTGATAGTTCAACCACACTCCTTTTGGTAATCTTCTGAGTGAGTTGACTGACTGAAGATAAAACACCTGCATCTATTATTTTAAACAGCACAGTCTGTGACACAGCACTTGAGGCCACAGAATACACAAGGGTCAGCAATGACGTTTGGCAGCAAAGAGCCTTCTATAAATTTAATCTGTGATGGGTTGTTCAATTAATGCTGGAATATCAGTGCCCCCAATAGTAGCTGCACTTTAGCAACTTCTTCACAGTTTGACCAAGGACAGTGCTGGATCCCACACTTTGCCCAGGTTGATATGGCTATTGCTATTAATTAAATCATTCACTTAACTTATTTCCATTGATTCCTTCACCATAGTGTTCTAGAATTATGAAACACACCTGAATTTTGACATCATCATACAGAATACAATGGCCAGTTTTGATGCAGTGCTCTGCCACAGCCAATTTATTGGGCTGTAAGAACTGCATCCTTCAGTGTTACATGCATCTCTCATGGATGGCACGCATCATCTACTCGATGTATGAAAGGCAACATTCACAGCAGATCTTGCAAAGCCAGCCTTATGGAACACCAAGTTACCTTTGATGGCAGTCAAGAGTGCTACTGTCTTCAGCGAAGAGCGAAAGATCACATTAACTTTATACTTGGTGAGGATCCACTACTTCTGATGACAGATTTTCTAACTCTTTGTACCTCATCTTCCTCATTCAACTTTAGGTTTCTCTGTAGTGCCTTGTGTATGTGTTGCGGAGTTTACCAATTTGCCTCAAAAAGTCTTTTTAAACGTAGAAGCTGATCCCACAGACGACTCGTCAGCAATGCTATATGGACTAAAAACTCAAGTTTTAAGAAGGTGTGGTGACAGTTATTGGCATGTAAATGCAAGTCCATAGGAGTCAGTTTGTGATAAACTGTTGTTTCAAGATTCCACTACCTTTGCAATGAACCAAACATCCAAGACTCTAAGGTAGCTCCCCTTTTTGGCTTCCGTTGTAAACTGAATATTACCATGGTTTAAAAATTCGGGTAATTCATTCTCACCATGGAACCCCACTACAAAGGTTTCATCAAATTACAAGTCAATATGCCATGAAAATATGAAGACACACATCTTGGGAGCCCTTTACAGAACAATTAGAGCCCTAATCAATCACACTCGCATTTTCCACAGTTCCAAAACTCCATCCTTTCCTGGCTTCTATCACATGAGGAAACAATAAGGAGTCTAGGAAACAAAGTGGGACTGTATGGGTATTGCAGCAGTGGTGCAATGTTGTTTAAACAATATGCTCATATAACTGGTATGTGAGGCTAAGACTGTTGTTAAAGTGACAATGTCTGTCCTGTTTTGGTTGACCCTTTCTTTCAGTTTTTGAATTACTTTGATGTAAAAAGCATTATTCACTTTTTGCCTCTTGTGTACACACTCATGATGAATGAAACTCTTGCAGTGAAACACAATTAACATGGCTTTTGCAATCACCTTTGGCACATGTGCCCATTAATGGGTACAAAGAGGCCAGCTTCTGCCATTTTTATCTCTGGATCACATTCTAAAAATCCAAATTGTGTAATTCGCTGCCTAATAAATCAGGGCCAGTTCAGAAGTTCTCGACAGAAAGAACACATGTATCACTCTGCTCATGGGCTAAAGCTTTGGGGGCAAGTTTGGCACCCCATTTTCCTCACTGGTAAATCTTCAGGAATGATTTCTTGCACAGTGATTTTGTTCACCATTACGTATCTGCTATCACCTGAGCACATAATGGAAAGCATTCAAAAGTTGATGCACACTATTCACTGAATCTGCCATTTTGCTTTTTAATGGACATCCAGAACATAGTTCATGATCCAGCTCCTCTCAACCCATCTTCAGCATTATGTGCCATCCCAGAACTTGTAATTTTGTGAAAGGACACATCCATAGAAGCCCTGCTGCAATACTGTTGCCGATTCCAGATTTGCTGAGCTCCACTCAAAATTTGAAGGAGAACTGTGGATCAACAAAATACTGTATTTTAACCTTATATTACACACTACAAAAGGACCACACACGAAAAGAAGGAGCATTCAATGTTGATGAGAAAGAAGCTTAGGGCAATTGCCCACGTATGTATTATGCAACCTAGAGATCTCAACTACTGATCTTTCTCAGGGAAAGTACACTGTACTGAACAGAAGCATCAAGTAAACTTTGGTCAAGTTACTTTCTGGGCAGATTTTGTACCAGAGCAATTCTGTGTACACACCACAGTGTGGAATATGAAGAACAATTAAGTTTAGATTGCAGAACAGTAAATTTTATTTTTATTTCTCTTACAGGCAAAATGAAATGTTAATTTAGTTGGATAGTAGTTCTTTGAAATTCTATTTCCCGAAGTTAAGAAATTTGAAATGCTGTTTCAGTGCTAAGCAGAGGAACAGTGGTTACAATGATCTGATGCATTTAGGTTGCACACACAGCAGGGAAATTAATATATTGTTTTCTTGGCATTTTATGATGAACCAGTAATTAAATACATTTCCTCCTTTTGATGTTTTTGACAAGAGTTGTGCAATGAAAGATTTTCTATGCTGGAATTGTAATGAAGATTATAATATAACTTAATTTGTGCAAATTTTGACACTTTTAGCACAGATAGAAGATTGCAATGATGTCAGGATCCTATTTTGGAGTGTTTATTTTGATATCAGGATGGGCACACAGAATTTATAACTTACAGTAAACATTAAATAATCAGTTTCAGCATTTCTGCAGCCTGGTGAGTTGTGCATTGAGATGAAAGTCAAGTTCAGTCTAAAACCTTTGTCATTTGCAGTTCATGCCAAATAAATATTCCAACCACCTTTCTCTGAACTTGCACCTCAAATACATTTACCTTTCAAGCTCTCATTATTCCTTTCCTTAGTTGTAACACACAAAGCCCCTTATTAATCATGCAGGAATAACATATCTGAAAAAAATTCATGTCTGAGATACTCATTGGACAAATGAACATTATATTTCTTACTTCACTGCTTTGTGAAATCCTAATAGTTTTGTTTGAGAAATGATTTACAGTGAGACAGGTTATGATGTTATGATATAATGAAGAAATGCTTATTGGTATTTGAGATATATATTTTCAAAACTGGTTTTGTTCACAAACATTAAAACTGGGAGTCATGCAGTATACCATGTGGACTGGATGTCTGCACACAACCCATGCAAGTATAGGCCACATAACTTAACAGGGCCCCTCCACCTCCACCAAACCACATGTGGTTGTGCAATACATGTATAATTCATGTGTGAATTTTAAAAGCAGGTTATTTAGACAACACAAATGATCATCAGACATCACATGATAGCAAAACATGTAATTTCTGCTATTTACACACAATTTTATGATTACATGAGATATGTGATTAATTTGTACTGCAAGTTTTGTCTTTTATGTATTTAATCTAACCACCACAAGAATGTGTGTTTCAGCATTGAACAGTGTTGTGGAATTGCCTGAATTCAGAAATGTAAATGCACAAAAGGGAAGGAAAAATTGTTTGTAACAAGATTTAGTTTAGGTAATTTTAGATTTCTTCTTTACAACTATGTGGCATTATTTAAGAGTTCATTGTTCATTATTATTCATGTGGACAGTATGATTTTAATTTTTTTAATTCATGTAGTTGTAAATTATGTGCTATTTGGATGATATCGTTAGACCTTCAGTATGGTTCAAATGGCTCTGAGCACTATGGGACTTAACATCTATGGTCATCAGTCCCCTAGAACTTAGAACTACTTAAACCTAACTAACCTAAGGACAGCACACAACACCCAGCCATCACGAGGCAGAGAAAATCCCTGACCCCGCCGGGAATCGAACCCGGGAACCCGGGCGTGGGAAGCGAGAACGCTACCGCACGACCACGAGATGCGGGCCCTTCAGTATGGACTACAGTTTTCAAACAAGACGGAAATTTACTGTTTTGTATACCTGTCATTCATATTTATAATCATATATTAACACATGAATAGAAGGCATCCTCCCCCACACAAATATCCAGAATGTGTACATGATTCCGAGAGCCCTGTTTCTGAAATGGATAAATGCAATGATGTGCCTTCAAAGCAGCACACATTAATGATTCCATGATTTAACATTGTACACTTCTCCTTGTCATTCATTACCAGAAATAATAAATTAAATACCAGTTGGTAACATATCACAAGTGAAGAAATGTGCTGGAACATAGCTCACCCTCTGTAAACTACAGGTACCCAAATTTGAGTTATCAATTATGCTACCTGAATATGCTTCACATATCTATTCAATTACTCAGCTAGTCACAGGCTTCTCTGAATTACCCCAAATTTTCCATCAGTTCTCCCACAACAACACTGGCAGCCATAATGGACAAGTGAGCTGTAGGAATTCTGCACAGTCGCAGGATAGTTATAGAGTAATTACTTCTGTACAGTATGAATGTCTCACGCTGTTATTTCCAGGCAATTATTCCCCCCCCCCTCCCTCCCCCTCCCGCCCCCTCCATTCAACATATGTTAGAAGTCACTTGCCCAGTTTTGAAAATACACACCTTATTTATTACTATAGTGTATCAGACTGGCACTTCATGTTCCGCTACAGCTAGGTACTGCAGAGAGAGCAAGCTAAGGCATCTAGTCCTTGAGGTCATAGTAGTCAATGCGCTTCCCTGACTGGAAGGCACCTGTCTCCAGCACAGCAGCCAGACGAGCAGCTGTCTTCTCCGGGGAAACAATGTCACCACGCTTGCGCATATCCGAGAAGCTGTTACGGATGGCTGGGTCTGAGGCACCATTTTCTATACTGGCCACCATGTCTGTGTCCACAACACCAGGTGAATAGTTTAGCACAGCCAGTGATGCATTCTCAGCAGCCAGAACTGAGAAGTACATCTGACGAGCAGCGCGGCCCACACAATAGTACCCCAGAGATGGGAAGGGTTCCACGGCAGCTAGAGATGTGATGTTGACAATGTAACGCCGTGGGCCATTATCCCCCTGTGGTAGCAGAGCCAGGAACTGCGCGGTCAGCACTGCAGCGGAAGACACATTAAGTGCCAGGTAAGAGGTCCATTTGGCACTGTCTGCTAACTGTGCAGTACCCTCTGACAGGTCACCAACAGAGCCAGCACTGTGCACGATCATGGCCACCTTGTAGTCTGCTGTGTCCCCGCACTCTAGAACATCCACCATGCCAATCAAAAAACAACACTGCAACTACACAAGAACTGTTAAAAAAGCTAGAAATGACCCATATGGTAATCTTATGGCCCACTGTTTAACTGATTTCTAAACCCAAATCATAGTAAAGGCTTAACTATAACAATAACCAAATACCATATTTCATAGATCATGCACAATGAATCAAGACCATACTGCTGCTTTAACCCTCCTACTACCAGAATGTTTCCTTTTCATTGAGTACCACTGGGGTCATAAAGACCGAAAGTAATTTACATGGGATATATCGGTAGAATTTTAATGAACATAAAAACACACATTTCAGGTGTTCAACATGATAGTAATTCTATTTTTATAAATGCTACATTCAAGAAACAAACAATTTAAACTGCCATCATATTCTGTGTAAAAACTGAATAGATTTTAGTGTGTGTAAATATAAAAATGAACAAAACATCATTGGATACAACTGACTCAGATGGAGAAAGTCATGTATTAAAAATTTTGGAAGCACAGAAGATACATATTTCTGTTGTCATTGTGGGGTTGTATCAATGACAACGGTAGTAAGAGGGTTAAGTAACATTATTAATTACTATCTTGTAGCCTGCATCTTGTGGCAAAATGATGAACATTTTAGTCAGTGTCACAAGTGCAACTTATTTCATATCATAGTGAAAGGTTACAATGATGCTTCATAGAACAAGCAAATAACTGGTGTTCATCAATGTAATAACTAAAACACTGGTACATCATTTTACAATATGATGCAGCCTAAAATCCAGAAGAATTTTATAAAAATTAAGATTGGCAGTAAAACCTTACAAAGCTATTATTACAGCCCCAATTTTTATGTAATTATGCATTCTTTTCCTTTGTTCATGCACATGTAAAAAGTGTAAATGTTCAGGAATTCAGTTGCCAGCAATGAATACTTCATTTTATCAAAATATATTTTTATGTATTTCATTATATTACTTGTTTTTACATATTTTAACATTATGCTATGTAAAATTACATATTATTGCTTTGGACTCATCTACATATTTCTCTAGAACCTCAGTAGGCTGCTATCTCAGAAAAAATATCTGAATCTGAGCTACCATGAAAGTTGATAACAGTAAGTAAACTAAATCTAAAAACCATATTCCAGTGCTATGAATGTGAATGTGGTTAGATTATTAAGGTTTGGCATTTTAGTTCTTAATAGTAAAGCAGATACAATAGCAATACTGTGTGTGGCATTGTAGCCGCCATTCTTGAGTGTATAAAACAGTTGTGTGTGCAGCAAGATTGGCAATGGGACAGAGAGAGACTACCAGCCACTGAGCTAGAACTAGGGAATGTGCACATGCCAAGAAAAGTTTGCAAAATAGTACTTCTTACCCCTGTTGCATTATAATTAACATCCAAATTAAGATCATTGGTAACACATTGTTCACTCCTGAGAGAGGGAGTGTTCTATGTCAAGAATGCAGTAAGCATATCAAGGGTTCTATGAAGCCCCAGCTTCAGGAAGATATACATAGTGATGCACACACAAAGAACAACACTGTACAATCATTAAAAAAAATGAATGTTACAGATGCAGATTTGAAAGACTCCAAACTCAAACGATATTTTCCATGATGGTTCCTATAAACATTCCATGTAATAAACTTCAAGTGCCTGAATGTCATACATTTCTGCAAAAGTACCATAGGCAATATATTTATGATGTACTGAGATTAAGGGGGGGATGTAATGGATTTTGGTCCAAAAAATCCATTTTTCAAAAATATTATTTTCTTGATCTACACAGTTCAATCTATGTTGTGTGTGAATTTTATCATGATAGCAGCTTTAGAAATGCTTTTAAATTGTTAAACTGAAGCCACTCCCACCTTTTCTGACATTTGGGAAACAGCTTGCTTCAGCAGAATTTTTGTCAGTGCAAAGGCCATTTTCTTTCAATATCTGTGGCTGACATCTATATCTTTGGCTGACATTTATATCTTTCCCTGAAAACTTTCTTGCATGTGGTTTATTTACAGTTTGACAATACTAACACATATTAGTAGAAATGTGGAAGGTTGAATTCACAAACCTGTACATGGAAGTCAAGATTTATGCATAATGTATGGTGGAAAAACTGTTTAGGAAATGGAGGCTTCATGGAAATCATTTTACCAACAAAAAAGGGGAAGCAGCTCAAAATGAAGAACATAAGCTCTCAGCTTCAGCATCAAAACTGGGTACAGGGGAATTGTACAGGTATGCAAATGATATGGATTCCACTGGATTCAGACTTATTGATTTAAAGACTCTCTGCCAGGCTATAAAGTTTTCATGTTCCTGTGTAAGCTGTAAAAATATGGAATGCATGATTGTTGTTGAAGAAAGAAGAGTGGGAATAGCTTGTGATTTTAAATTAATTAGTAATTTGTGTGGCTATGAATTTTCATTTTCCTCCTCCAAAAGGACTGACACTGGTACCTATGAAAGCAGTTTTAGGTTAACATATGCTCTCAGATGCCTCAGACAGGGCAGGGGAGGAGGTAATTTATTGTGTGGTTTTCTGAAAATGAAAAAATAAATAAAGAAATGTCTCATGTTGTATGCAATACTACCAAAGTTTCTATGAAGAAAGCAGTGGAGTGATTGGTGGAAATAAACCAAAAAGAAATAGATCCTGGAGTAGATATTCATGACAGTGAATCTCCTACAAATGTTACTGACCTGCTTGAGTCAGTAGATGGGACCTGGATGAAAAGTGGTCACACCTCTCCATATGGAGTTGCATCTGTTATTGGTATTGACTCAGGTAAAGTTTTATGTGTAGAAATTATGTCTAAATACTGCCACCAGTGTGCAACAAGGAAAATGTCCAACAATGAAGACAGGGAGAAACTGTGGCAAGAAAAGCATGCAGTAGCATGCTCTAAAAATTATAGTGGCTCAAGTGGGGGCATGGAGCCTGCTACAGTTGTGAGGATGTTCTCCATAGCTGAGAACCAGTATGAGGTCCGATATACTAAATACCTTGGTGATGGGGACTACTCCTTGTTCAAAGGTGTAACAGATAAAAATCCATACAATAAAACAATAGAAAAGTTGGGATGTGTTGGCCACATCCAAAAGAGGCTTGGCGGTAGGCTTCTTCACTTGCTGAAAGAGAAGAAAGGTGAAGCACATGAGGATGGGAAACTGCTATGAGGAAAAGGCAGGCTTACTCTGAAAGAAATTGATTCTCTTCAATTATTTTATGGGAGAGCTATCAGGAAAAACACACATAATTTAGAGGCAATGAGGCATGTTGTGTGGATATTTTTCCCCACAAACTATCCACTGACCAAACACCAATGCACAATCTGTGTCTGAAAGACAATTGGTGTAAGTTCAACAACAGAAATGAGACTTTATTCACATAGACACTCATTACCAGAACATTTTATGAATGCAATTAAGCCCACATTCAGCTTTCTTGCAAACCCTGATTTATTGAGGAAGTGTCTTCATGGAAAGACACAAAATGCAAATGAAAGCCTGAATAATTTAATTTGGATTAGATGCTCAAAAAGGACATTCTGTGAACTTTAAGTACTCAAAATAGGTGTCTTTGATGCAGTTTTATGTTAAAATAATGGAAACAATGGCAGAAATGAAGTGCTGAAGAGAGCTGGTTTTGTTTACAACAAAAGCATTTTACACCATCAATGAAAGCAGGGTCAAGAAAGCTAACAGTTCAGTGCCTTACCTGCAAATACAGACCAGGCAGATTCAAAGAGGAGTGAACAAAAACCTGAAGGATGGGGAGTAGTACAGAGGATTTTAAAACTGAGGTAAGCTTATCACATGTAGAAGTGCGATAGGAAAATTTTTGAACCTCATTTTCTCTTACACTTTTTTACATTATTAGAAGATTTTTCTCAAAAAATATATGTGCTATTCTACAAAATTTTCAGGAACTGTTTGCAACGTGTTGCTGCCTTCCTGAAACTACAAAAAATGAGATCCTTCAATTATATTCTGATTTTCAGATGATTGTATGTAGAATAAAAAGTTAATTTTGGATGTGCAAAATTGAAAACTCTGTTAATGATACAATTTGTACCATAAATTAATAACTGTACTTCAGTGGTCTTATAATCTTCTCAGAACATTACAATATTATTTTCAGATTAATTGCAGAATTTGAGTTATGGCTTTTTATCAAAAAGTCAATAAAAAAATTAAAAATTCAAATTTCTTGCAAAATATTAATCCTACATATTTTATTATATTTTTCTGTTGAAACAAAGCTCTTTTACTTCACACATGGAAAATTTTAGATTTGTACATTGATAAATATGGCTGTAATGATTTTTAAACAAACATTTACATTTTCCTTTACATCCCCCTTAAGGAAACATAATTCATATTTTTGTTGCCAGCAGACTCTTGACACAAGTGCAGCACTATAGAAGTAACTACAACACGTACAGGGGTGATTCTATGATTATGCTTTCAGGGATGATGGAGAAGGGTAAATGTATCAGGCTGAGGTACAGGGCGCTGGTCCAGAAAGATCAAGTTGAAAGTTCATTGAATATTGTTCCAATATCCATTACTATGAAATGATGTGCCAATACTGTTGTTGCTAAGATTGTAGAAATTCTGCCAAGTACTTAGGTGTAAACATTTGGATGACAGCTCACCTAAACCAATGCATATGGTGTACTGTGTACAAAAATGAGCAGATCTGGTGAACAATGTCTGTGCTGTAGGAAACTGCAGTCCTTGTCTATAAGTTTAAACACTAATGTTGATCAGATCTAAACAAATTGAGTTGAACCTTTTGACTGAACTTGCAGATATGATTTTCGTGTATGGGCAAACAAATGGGAGTGGCAGAGAAGTGGGGAGGTCATACAGGACCAAATATCCATGCAGACAGCATCTGGCTCTTATCATGTTTCTTAAGTAGTTCCAGCAATTAAGTGCAACATGACAATTGGTACCACAGAACAATGGTCGAGGAGGATGACAAACTACTTGGGCCACCAACTTAGAAGTAGCAGTGCTTGCCCAAATGGATGAGGCACCTGTAATCAGCTTTCAATCGGCAGCACATGAAACAAATGTTTCAGAGTAGTGTGTGGCAAGCATTATAGGAAACGCAATTACACCTCTAACATCCACAGAAAGTGCATGCTTTCAACTTCTGCTGGATGTGAATCTGGTGTCATTTTCTGCCAATGGCTCTTTCAGTGCCTTACATTGGATCCTGTGCGTGTAGTTTTCATGGGTGAAGTGTGTTTCACCAGAGATAGAATGCTAAATAATTGCAATACTCCTGTTTGCTGATGAGAAACCCCACACTACAGTCATGTGAAGCCGTCATCATACATTACCAGTCAATTTGTGGACAAGTTTACTCAATGATTACATATTACACCCACTTCTTCCTCTTCCCCACTTAAATGCACTAGCGTACACAATGTTTATCGGAGACATAATATCCTGGTTCCTGAAATGCTTCCCTCTTGTTATTCATCAACAGATGTGGTTCCAACATGATGGAGTCTCTCCTCACTTTGGACTGAGAGTTTGTGAACAGGTGGATCAGACATTTTCAGAAAAGTGGATGGGCAGAGAAGGTCCTGTTTTGTGACCAGCTTGTTCAACTGATCTCAGCCCACTTCATTACTTCTTATGGGGCCATGTGAAAAGTCTTGTGTACAAGATGCCTGTTGAGACTGAAGAGGATTTCCTGCCAAGAAATCTTGCAGCCTGCAACACTGTTCAAATGACACTGGGGTTATTCGAATGGGTATAACAGGACTTTGTGCAACGATACCATTGCTGCATTGATGCTGGGGGACTGTTGTAAACATAGCAGTTTGTCAAACTTGTGCAGGTAAGTGGAATTAATTATTACTGTACAACAGACTTAAGATTTTTGGTATACCCCACATCAAGTTACGGGCATTGTCACTAGCCTATCAATAGAGGAATTTATTTAAGGGTACTAAGTAATTTCCAGTTGGTACTCTGTGTGTCATGATCAGGATTCAGAAGTTGGGGATCATAGTTTGATTGCAGTGAGAGGCTAAGGTGGAACTTTAGTAGATTTTCACTTATACCTTTTGATTTTGTCATTTATGGACCAGGCTCCCTTACATCAAACCTTTACATTTACCCTTGTGGCCAATATTTTTTCTTTCCAATGTAGAAGGCAGTTGTGACCCTGGTGTTCGATGAACTATTTTTGAAGATTGGTATTGTTTGTCTTGTGTACCTTTTACCACATGGGCTAGGAGTTTTATATATACCTGCCTTTCAAAAAGCAGATCATTTTTCATATATCCCAGAAGAGCTGCTATCTTTGTCAGTGTGAGTAAGATCACATTCACTTTATGTTTCTTCATTAGTGTGGCAAATTTTGAAGAAACATTTGCCCCATTATGGTAGGGAGGATGTAGATTACATTATTTCTTCTTTCTCTTCCTCTGGCTGCCTGGCATTTTCATGAGAAAATCTCTTTTACTCTGATGTTTTATATATCTATTTTTATTGGCCACCTTTTCCAAGTGTACCTGTGCATCCCGTAGTCAGTCAGTGTGACAGAACACAGGCTCCATGTACTAAAGTTTTAGCTAAGCTCATAGTCTCCAAAGGATTGTGGCACGTAGAGTCCTGAAAGTATAAATCAGTATGGGTGATTCCAAAATGAGATTTTCAATCTGCAGTGGAGTGTGTGCTGATATGAAACTTCCTGGCAGGTTAAAACTGTGTGCCACACCAAGACTCTAGCTCGGGGCCTTTGCCTTTTGTGGGCAAGTGCTCTACCATCTGAGCTACCCCAGCATGACTCTCACCCCGTCCTCTCTGTGAAAGGCAAAGGTCCCGAGTTCAATTGGGGCAACATCAATCTGTTCAAAATATTGATTACAAACTAAAAACTGAGTGGAGGTTAGCACATGCTTAAACAATATGGTTATGCCTTCCTCATATTTAGTGCTAATCAGTTATAGACAGTCATGAGTAGCTTAGTAAACAAGGAGAATATGTCAAAGGTAATGAGTAAATCAGACCTTTTAAGTTTGAGAACTTTCAGTCTACTACCAACAACAACAACAACAACAACAACAACAACAACAACAACAACAACAACAACAAATGGTTCAAAAGCTTGGTGCAACTCTTTTGAATGGACACCAATTCAGCAACTCCCATGTTCCTGAGACAACAGCACCTGGTGTTCCCAGACGATCGTCCATCAAAATGCTAATCAGGTGTGACAATGCTTAAATTTGTTGCCCAGGTGAGAACCAGTGCACTCAATGTGGCAAGGCTGTTGGCAACATACCGTTAAAAATCTGCTAATTTAAGGGTATGATGTTTACATTCACTTACAAAAGTCTCCAGAACTAAGCTAACTGCTGCATTGGCACACCAATAAGTAGGTGCGTCTTTGTTACTCACTGTTAGTCTGGAAGTTTATGATTTAGCATCTACCACAAGAAGGATTTATGATTTCTATTTTCTTCTGACAAGATTTGTTTTGTGGGTCTTAAGAAAGCTATAATCTGGGAGGCACAGAGATGTGCCCCTTCAGTCTGCTGATACCTTCCTTGGGCAGAGAACTGGATCTCAGAAATGAAGCCATTTTCGCTCAAAAAGGACAGTGACATCCTTGCCAGTCTTACGATATGTTCTGTCCTCAAGGAAGTTGTTCATTTTCTCTACGTATAGGTGTCTCAGCCACCAATCAGTGGCAGTCTGTAGGAAGAACCACCATATTGGTATCATTCTGGAGATTACGAAGTGCCGCTCGTTCAGACAAGGACATCTTACTTTTTTGTGCTTAGGGTCTTTTAAGTCATCAGCATGTTTCATATCTTATTTCTTCAGCAGCATCATCATCTAGTATTCTGACAGCTTCTTCAATTCCTCTGGTAAAATATGGTAATGGCAAGGGCTTCTGTGTAGCTGCAAAATTCAAACATTTTCCCAAACAGCCACTGTCTTGTTGTCCAGGTCCTCAGTTGTTAAACTAAAAACAGAACATTTATATGACATTTCTTTCAGCTACGGAGTAGCTAGATAGTCGAACTTTGCACTGTGCCTTGCAGCAGAGTTTTGATGTGTCCAGTCCACTTTTGTACAAGTTACACCATAAGCCCAGCCCAACTACAGTTCCAGAAGATACTCCACTTTACCAATGGGCTATGGCATTTTTTGTTTGGCTCCTCTAGTGGTGTCCTACAGTGTTGTCATGGGGGGATTTGAATATCTACCAGGACTGCAGACATGTAACTGCAAAACAAAATCAATTACATTATGTTTATTTTTTGGGGTGATAATTCAAACTTTGTCATATCCCTTGTATGGTATCTGTTGTGTCATATGTACAAGACACAGCCAGGGCAAAACTACCACAGGCGCAAAAATACAAGCTGGTGCCAGTGCCAGAGAGATCTGCCACTTGTGCCAATTCCACCAGCCCCATAGGCAGTGCTGAGGATGGAGATATCAGCTCCGCCTTGACCAATTGAAAGCCAAGTACAAAACACCAATGATCAGACGACAACAGACAGAAGTGTACTTGGAAGAAAGATGAACAGCTCTCATGCACTTGGTTATAGATCATTGTCCAGGGCTAACTTAGACAGGGAACATCATTTAGTGAGCTGCTCTTAGAAATGAACAGACAGTAGTTGTAAATTGTATTTGCTATGTATTGTGAAGTTCATCTACAATTATTTGCACTTAGTTATTGAGGGCCTTTTTTGTGTTATATTACAGTGTTGCAGACATCATTATTCAGTAAATGACAAAGGTAAGTAAACCTTTTTAATGCCTGCCCAGTTAGCCGAGTGGTCTAATGCATTGCTTTCCAGGTGGGAAGGCATGCCGGTCCCTGGCACAAATCCACCCAGCGGATTAGTGTCAAGGTTCGGTGTGCCGGCCAGTCTGAGGATGGTTTTTAAGGCAGTTTTGCCTCAGTGGATGTGAGCTGGTTCCCCTTATTCCGCCTCAGTTACACTATGTCGGCAATTGCTGCGCAAACACTTTCTCCATGTACACGTACTGCATAATTAGTCTACCATGCAAACATTGGGGTTACACTCGTCTGTTGTTAGATGTTTCGGAGGGTGGGGGGGGGGGGGGGGGGGGCACGGGGGGGGCAGCTCAACTGGGGACCATACTGCACAATAACCCTAGGTTTGGTGTGGCGGTGGGGTGTGTGGACTGCTGTAACCTGTTGAGAGGTTGTGTACCACTGAGGGCTAAGGAGGGGACAAAGCCTCCACAGCAGTAGTGATGAGGCCTTTACAAAACTGGCGATGAGGGTTTACAAAAGTATCTACACTCCCTTCTATAGCATCTAACTGGTGAAGAATAAATGTGATTTGCCAGGATTCTGGTGATTGTGACGTTTCTAACCAGTTAACTAATTTAAGGCCGCTTTGTGTGAACCACTTTAGTAGGCTTTATTAATTTAGAAAAGGCCTTCAGCAATGTAAATTGCTCCAAGATGAAAGTATAAGTCTCACTGAGCTAGACTATGTAGGTAGCTTAACAAGAAACAGACAAGAGTTGTTAAAACAGGATACTGAGGCAAAAGTTACAATAGTAAGTACAGGAGTTGGACAGAAATGTTGAAACGCCACGACAGATGAAGCATGCAGGATGCACTGTCGTATTTGACCACAAAAGGCAACCGTGCAACATCCTCAATATGATGCAAGTGTCAGCTGTGGTCAGACTAGTTTTCTTTGTAGCTGTGGGTGCTGCTGCACCACAGAATAATTTCAGTGCATATGCCTAAATTTTTTAAAAGTTCTACGTGACAAGCTCAGAGCTGAGGAAGCCAGCACAGGACCAGTGAGCCAATCTGAATGTCAACATAGTGTACAGCTAATGTAGCAGAAGAGAGGATGCAAGGCAAGCATTGCCACACGGCCTCTGAGCAAGGAAAGCAGAGGAGCTAACACCACAGTACAACGTAACAGGGCAGTATGGAGTAACACTCTGTAACTTCAAGCTCCAGAGTGCCACTGAAATAGTCTAACATCAAAAAAGGCCCAAGCTCAGAGACCCAGAACAATTCTTGAATCATCACAGCAAGGCAAGGAGTACTGAAGACACCAATAAACGAGTGAAAATATGATCATGCACACAGAGCCACTGTGCCATAGGTATGTGCTTGGCATTTTAAATAATGGAGCTTTCTGATCTCAAAGACACATCCAGCCATGGCACCATCCTCTCCATATTGCTGTAATCAGAGAGAATGATGGACTATTTAGTTTCTCTGAAACCATGATAAGCTGATTGGTTACAGTCTGTGTGCTTGCTAACTTCAACACTGAGACGTAGCCAACCACAGCTGCGGTCTGCCTAATGGGACATCACAGATAAGAAGACTAGTATGTTGCCAGTTCTCCTCCCACTGAGGATCCATTGTGGATTATATTAAAGCAGGTATCTTCACTCCCTACAGCTGTAGCACATTAGTGCAGCCCTAGGCTGACCCTTAACCATCTGTTGCAGTCCTGATCAATACACAATGGACAACAAGGTCTAGTCTTCATGACAGTTGACATACTGGACCACGTAGTTGGCTATCCTCACCTGATCATGTGACAGACTGTGTATGAGAGTGTTTAGGTGTAGGGCCATACTGTACTGCAGAACATTTAGAACAAGTGACACCTACCAGTCTCCACATTGCCACCTGCACAACAACACATGGCCACCACTCACTGATCTGTGGCTCTGATGTCACAGCCTGCTGAGGGCACATCAGCACTTCTTTGCGGCTCGTGCTGATGCTCAACCACAATGACACACTCTGTAAACTCATCCTGGCAAATAAATGTTACTATACAAACCATTATGTCACTAGCACCTCCAGGCATAATCTAAGCCACCCTTCCACACACTGTGCTCGCCTTCCTGCACACTGACTGGGTACAATGCTTCTGTCCTGGGGGGGGGGGGGGGGGGGGGGGTAAATAGGAAACTGATGACATTAACTGTTTGTTCTTCTTAAATGAAACAGAAAAAAAATATGAAAACAGAAAAATGCTGTAGAGCTGTGGATATACAACATTATTCCAGATCACTCTGTACTCCACCATACTGATAAGATTGTCTAGAATCCAAAAGTTGTAAGAAAGAAAATCATAGCAAGATAAAAAATAATATTTATTGGAAACTGATTACTTTGATCTTAAAAAAATTGGTAGGACATGAGTTTGTTATCAAGTTGAGACACATATCTGGTATATTAAATTCAGTTATCACACTGCAGGTTTTTGTAATAGTTCCTATATTTTGACACCATATATTTCATCATGCCCACTAGATACCCTTTCTTCCCCTTATGAAGTTTCAGTGCTCTGCTGAAGAGCAACTGAAAACAAGAAGGCAATGAAAAACTTTTTACTTAATATTAACAACCATGTTTTACAATACACTGTCTTAATTTTCAAACCATGTAGCTTTTTGAAAACCAACTCAGTTGACTCTATGTCCTTAAAGTCTTCCATCATTATCTCCTGAATGGTCAGTTTTGAAGGATCTCAGCAATGACATGCTTCCATTTTGAATGAACCATAACTTTTGACACCTACTTTCTTTCCTAGATCACTGTGGAGTCCCCGTCACGAAGTACAAAACTATGACCTGAACATAAAAACATGTATTTCTGTAAAGTATTTGCAGCTGAACATAGAAATAAAGCGCTAAAACTCTCCAATTATTGATCCCCCTGACACAGAAATCAGACCATACAATCACTTTGTGTTCCATACTTTCTTCAAGTGTATCGTAATTGTTCACCACAAATTTATGCAGACAGAAAACTTTTTTGGTTTAACTTCTCCACGTGGTGTGTTTTGTGTGGGTGTCTTGTCTTAGGGCACAAAAACAACTGGTCATATCCGCTCAAGTCAAAACTATAGAACACGAAGACAGAGAAGAGTTAAAAGATGACTACATGTCAATCCCAATCAACATAAGAAAAGACAGCTAAGAACAGGGACATGGAGAAAAGGCTATAAATTATACCATAGAGAAAGCGAGGCCCAGAACTAAAAATTAAATGGCCTTTGCCATACTGTTACAATGGATAAAAAGTAAAATGCAGCCGACTGCCCACACTTCATTTGCTAAAATGGCCGATCTCAGACAGAAAACCCCAGCAGGAATGTAAATTGTTAAAGAATGGGCATTCTGTCAGGAAACTGCAGATAGTTAAAACTTCGGCAAAGTGTGCACAAAGTGACAGTGGAGCACCACGTAACAGATGGCAATGGCTAAAAGGGCAGTGCCCTATATGCAACTTAGTTAAAATGACCTCCTCCTGGCAAGAGGGCTGAGAGGTGGTCATCCAAGTTACTGGGAGAGACTTAATAATCTGGAGCTTATTCCCAGGAAGGGAGGACCAATGACGATGCCAAAGTGACACCACCTCCTGACAGATGGCAACACGGAGATGATCTGAGGGAATATAGGAACTAGTGGACTGAGGTACGAGGGCAGCAGCGTCAGCAGCCTCGTTTCCTGGCAAACCGACAACCAGGAATCCACATAAACAACATAGTGGCTCCATCAAGAGTGAGAAAGTGACAGTTTTCCTGGACCAGTTGCAGTAAGGAATGGGTGGTGTACAGTGCACAGAGACTTTGAAGGATGCTGAGAGTGTATGTACTCCCTGGCCTCATACAAGACTAAGAGCTCGACTGAATACTGAGCAGTGTGCCAGAAGCTGATACCGCAAAATGCTGGCACAAATGATGAAGGCACACCTGAGACCATGGTCAGTCCAAAAGCCATCAGTGTACACAAAGGTACGATTGCAAAGTACCATGCGGAGGTCATGAAATTGAATGCGATAGAGCGGGGCTGGAGTAGTGTCCTTAGGAAGTGAATGAAGGTCAAGGTAAACACTGGTCGCCACATGAAGCCAAGGTGGTTAAGGGTTCACACCCACTGGGAAAGTTACAGATAGTGTGAAGTTACGCCCCCAGAGCAAGTGCTGAAGCAGACTCCAGAAGGTAACAGAAGAGGGCCGCACCCTGCACTGGCAATCAATGAAGTAATTGAAGGAGGCATAGGATGGGTGGCCATGAATGGCTGACAAACGGCATGCATACCTGCTAAGGAGAAAGTTACAGTGGTAAGGCAGTGGTAGTTCAGCAGCTTCAGCATACAGACTCTCACCATTGCTAGTGTAAAAAGCGCCAGTGGCCAAATGGATGCCATGATGGTGGATGGTGTTGAGACAGCATAAAAGGGACGAACATGCAGACACATAAAGCACCCATAGTCTAGCTTCAAACGGACGAGGGACTGGTACAAACGGAGGAGGGTGGTTCTATCTGCACCCCGCGAAGTACCATTGAGGACATGTAGGACATTGAGGGAACACACAGAGTGGACTGCCTGGTAAGACACATGGGAGGACCACGAGTGTTTCCTATAGCACATGAGCCCCAGGAATTTTATAGTTTCAATGAAAGGAAGAGCAACAGGCCCAAGATATAAAGATGGGGGTGGAGAGAAACCAATTTCGCCGCCAGAAAGTCATACAAACGGTTTTGTCAGTGGAAAAAACCAAAGCCATTGTTGATGCTCCATAAGTAAAGATGATCGAGACATCGTTGAAGTGACAACAGTGCATATGTCAGACCTACGTGAATTTGAAAGTGTGCAAACAGTGGGTGGTTTGAGGTTTTCGGGCGCTAAACAGCGTGGTCATCAGCGCCCAAACGCATAGAAACAGGAACACATGCGGTGAAGGGACGAAGACGGACAGTGAACAAGCAGAACGGCTAAAAGACACAGACCTGACCCAGTTCCAAATCTCACATACAGAGGCAAAACAAGAGGAGAAGAAACGCACTAAAAAAGGAATGGAAACACAAGGAAAAGGGAACAGAAATCGAAGTGAAACAAGTAGGTAATCGTGACTGGCGGACCTCTTACCTAAAAACTGGGTGAGCCAGTCACGCAGCAGCACATTAAAATCCTCTCCCTAAAATTGGACAGGACACAAAACCGTAAGACCTTAACAACAGTCGCTGCATCGTCTTGCAAAATAGAGGGCAAATCCGGTGGCAAGGAAACCACCGCCCTCTGGTCAGAGAATAAAAGACAGTTAAGTAAAATGTGGCGGACAGCAATCTGGACGCCACAAGCACTGCAGATTGGGGGGGGTCCTCCCGCTGGAGTAAAAAACCATGCGTTAAGGACTGTGCCCGATGCGGAGCCGAGTGAGGAGAACCTCATCCCGCCTGCAGGACTGGTAGGACGTACGCCATGGACGCGTGTTGGCCTCTACCAGACGCAGCTTATTTTCACCGACTGCCAGCCACTCTTCCCATTGACGTATAACACGAAAACGCAAAAGGAAGGTAACAGCATGGAGGGGGACGGCACATTCAACAAGGTGAGGGAGGGAACGTGCATCTTTGGCAGCCACATCCGCCAGTTCATTTCCCCTAATACCCACGTGCCCCGACACCCGGCAGCAAGAGACCTCCTTCCCCTGCCGTGGCAGGTGGAGTAGGGCATCATGGATGTTCTGGACGACCGTACCCGCTGGGTACAAGTGTTGCATGGTCTGAAGGGCACTCAGGGAGTCAGAACAGATGAGAAACTTAAGACTGGGAACACATCTCATCTGCTCCAATGCCCGCAAGATCGCAAACAATTCGGCATCAAAGATGGTAAACGCCGCAGGAAGCCGTAACTTGACGACTCGATCAGGGAAAACAACAGCACAACCAACAGAGTCCCCCTGTTTAGAGCCATCCGTAAATACTGGTACATGGTCGGGATGCTGGTTGCGTGCAAACAGTTGGTGCTATTGTAGTGGATGCTTCCATAAACAAGGTAGATAAAGTGCTTGGTTTTTCAAGAGGCATTGCATCGAAGATTTATCCTACATATAGGGAAAGTGGAAAATCATCATCCACTAAGTCACAACGCAGACGAAATTGTGTGCT
The DNA here is from genome assembly GCF_021461395.2 of Schistocerca americana. Taxonomy (NCBI): domain Eukaryota; kingdom Metazoa; phylum Arthropoda; class Insecta; order Orthoptera; family Acrididae; genus Schistocerca; species Schistocerca americana. The sequence continues at coordinate 152,547,446 of NC_060126.1, read as the reverse complement.
GTGCGAGCGTGAAAGATGGTCATTGAAGAGGATTGTGACGAAAAATAAGTTGATAGCTGCGAAACTCACTTTCACTTCAGAACAATGTCACATCCGCTAATCCTGTCAGCACCAAAACATGAAGAGCAGGCGACTGCAGGGCGAGCTGGAATTTCAAAACCACTCATTAGTTATTAAGTCATATTTATCTGGCAGATCCCAGAAAGTAGAAATAGTTCATGATGGAAAGTCATACTTTCCTGGTTATAAGGAAGTTAGTTATGGGGTGCCCCAAGGATCGGTGTTGGGACCCCTGTTCTTGATCTTTATAAATGACTTGCCAAACTATTTAACACAAGCTGATTGTGTACTTTTTGCTGATGATACAAGTCTCTTTATTAAAGCTCAGAATGAGACTGACCTTAACAGCAAAATTGAAACAACAGCAGTTGAAGCAAGTAAATGGTTCAGGGACAACAGTTTATTTGTGAATGAGGGGAAAACATTATGGATGAATTACAGACCTGTTTCAAATAATATGAAGCCCAATATAACTGTGAAGCTAGGCCAACAGAATATACTACAAACGCCAAATACAAAATTCTTAGGAATTTGGTTAGATGAGCATCTAAAATGGGACAAGCATATAGATGTGCTCAATAAAAAGTTAAGTAAATGTTGCTATGTATTTAGAATGCTCAAAAATTGCTGCAGTGATCAAACAGTATTGTGTACATATTATGCATTTATGCATAGTCTTTTGCGATATGGTGTCATATTTTGGGGCAATTCAAGTCAGGCAAAACGCTCCTTTATTATTCAAAAACGAGCGATAAGAATCATAAAAGGAGCTGCACCTAGAGATCCATGTAGGGAAATTTTCAAGGAATATAAAATCATGACTCTTCCATCCATTTACATCTATGAAAGTACACTCCTGGAAATTGAAATAAGAACACCGTGAATTCATTGTCCCAGGAAGGGGAAACTTTATTGACACATTCCTGGCGTCAGATACATCACATGATCACACTGACAGAACCACAGGCACATAGACACAGGCAACAGAGCATGCACAATGTCGGCACTAGTACAGTGTGTATCCACCTTTCGCAGCAATGCAGGCTGCTATTCTCCCATGGAGACGATCGTAGAGATGCTGGATGTAGTCCTGTGGAACGGTTTGCCATGCCATTTCCACCTGGCGCCTCAGTTGGACCAGCGTTCGTGCTGGACGTGCAGACCGCTTGAGACGACGCTTCATCCAGTCCCAAACATGCTCAATGGGGGACAGATCCGGAGATCTTGCTGGCCAGGGTAGTTGACTTACACCTTCTAGAGCACGTTGGGCGGCACGGGATACATGCGGACGTGCATTGTGCTGTTGGAACAGCAAGTTCCCTTGCCGGTCTAGGAATGGTAGAACGATGGGTTCGATGACGGTTTGGATGTACCGTGCACTATTCAGTGTCCCCTCGACGATCACCAGTGGTGTACGGCCAGTGTAGGAGATCGCTCCCCACACCATGATGCCGGGTGTTGGCCCTGTGTGCCTCGGTCGTATGCAGTCCTGATTGTGGCGCTCACCTGCACGGCGCCAAACACGCATACGACCATCAGTGGCACCAAGGCAGAAGCGACTCCCATCGCTGAAGACGACACGTCTCCATTCGTCCCTCCATTCACGCCTGTCGCGACACCACTGGAGGCGGGCTGCACGATGTTGGGGCGTGAGCGGAAGACGGCCTATCGGTGTGCGGGACGGTAGCCCAGCTTCATGGAGACGGTTGCGAATGGTCCTCGCCGATACCCCAGGAACAACAGTGTCCCTACTTTGCTGGGAAGTGGCGGTGCGGTCCCCTACGGCACTGCGTAGGATCCTACGGTCTTGGCGTGCATCCGTGCGTCGCTGCGGTCCGGTCCCAGGTCGACGGGCACGTGCACCTTCCGCCGACCACTGGCGACAACATCGATGTACTGTGGAGACCTCACGCCCCACGTGTTGAGCAATTCGGCGGTACGTCCACCCGGCCTCCCGCATGCCCACTATACGCCCTCGCTCAAAGTCCGTCAACTGCACGTACGGTTCACGTCCACGCTGTCGCGGCATGCTACCAGTGTTAAAGACTGCGATGGAGCTCCGTATGCCACGGCAAACTGGCTGACACTGACGGCGGCGGTGCACAAATGCTGCGCAGCTAGCGCCATTCGACGGCCAACACCGCGGTTCCTGGTGTGTCCGCTGTGCCGTGCGTGTGATCATTGCTTGTACAGCCCTCTCGCAGTGTCCGGAGCAAGTATGGTGGGTCTGACACACCGGTGTCAATGTGTTCTTTTTTCCATTTCCAGGAGTGTATATGCTTTCTGAAGTCTCACCCCCAGTTTTCTTCTTTAAACAGTCAGTTCCATGACTATACAACAAGACAGAGTAATGAATTTCGGACCGATGACCATAGCAGTCTGGTCCCTTTAATCCCCCAAACCAACCTAATGAATTTCACAGAGAAGTGCATAAGAAAGCCCAATACAACAAGAGTGCAATATACCACCCAAAAATTCTCTATAGTACTCTTCCCTTAAAAATAAAAAGGATTCAGCAGCTGAGCAGTTTTAAAAGTGAACTCAAAAGAATGTTAATCAGTAATAGTTTTTACAGTGTTAGTGAATATATGAATTCTTCAGAAAGATAGCGTGCCTTCACCTATCTTATAAGTTACTCATATACAAACTTGTGTCGTGGGGTAGACTCTTTTATGTACACACAAAAATTAATTAATCTGTCAATATAGAGTGTTATAATCATTGTTTCTTGTTGCTGTCCATTATACACAGAATATATGTAACCTATTTGTGTCTTATATTGTTACAAATTTATATCATGTAAGCTATAATTGTTTTGCCCATATATTTAATTCAGATTATTCACTGATAGTTTTTACATAATATGTTGTTATTCATATTTTTTCTGTATGTAACATATGACAAATCCCATATCATTGTACATGATAAAACGGGTGCTCAATAAACTGAAACTGAAACAGATGCCTGTAACAGGAAAACATGGTGCTGATGCCATAAAAGCTGGAGTATGGAGCAACGGAAGAAAGTAATTTGGTTGGATTATTCTCGTTTCACATTGTCCAACTTCTGGCCGAGTTCACGTTCCAAGAATGAAACACGGCGGCTGTTCAGTGACGATTTGGACAGCCATATCGCTGTATATCATGGGCTGCATGGCTACTACGAGAGGTCACATCGCTGTCAAGGATTATGTGACCATTCTGACTGATCAGGTCCATGCCATGGTGAAATATTTGTTCCTCAATTGTCATGGGCCTCTTCACACAGCTGGCATCTTCCAGGACTGGTTTTGTGACAGCAAGGATGAACATTATCGCATCTTCTCTTGCCACCTCAGTTATTACTGAGCCTTTCAAAAATGGTTCAAATGGCTCTGATCACTATGGGACTTAACTGCTGAGGTCATCAGTCCCCTACAACTTAGAACTACTTAAACCTAACTAACCTAAGGACATCACACACATCCATGCCCGAGACAGGATTCGAACCTGCGACCGAAGCAGCAGCGCGGTTCCGGACTGAAGCGCCTAGAACCGCTCGGCCGCACCGGGTGGCTACTGAGCCTTTGTGGTCTACTCTGGTGAGAAGGGTGTGTTATTGCTATCCACCTCCATCACTGTCACTAGAACTTCCCATTCTTTTGCGGGAAGAATGTTGTAAGATTCCATTGAAAACCATACAAGAGCTGTATTTACTCAGTCAGACGACTGGAAGATGTTTCGAATGCCAACCTGCTTCCCGTGCCGTATTGAGCGTGGTAATAAGCGTTTCCTCGCAGATCGGATACAAAAATATTTAACACGATATTAGTTAACTGTAGGAGCTTCCAAGGACAGGTCCCAGAATTAGTATCACTTACAGTATTAGGAACAGAAAGTTGGTTGAAACCTGAAGTGAACAGCAACGAAATATTGAGTTCAGACTGGAATATTTATCGTACGGATAGGATAGTCTCCAATCGATAATGTCTAGTGACGTTATCACAGACTCCAAAAATTAATTAATCAGGGTAAAGTTAAGCATCAAAGGTCAGTCAACAATAGTAATCGGATACTTCTATACACCGCCTGGATCAAGAGCAGACTGATTATATTTTTAAAAATATCGGGAATCCGATATATCAGTATTTAAAAAAAATATTTTCAGCTCTCGATATGCCTATAAAAAGCACTGATATGTCGACGGAAGGTAGTATCGACTCAGTGGTCCATAATAATATCAGCTTCACATTGTAAATATACTGCCGTTTTTAGAACCGGGTATTTAACCCTCCGCTGTGCACCTTGGCAAAGTTACATAACTTGGCACTGGGGGTCTATCACGACCCCAGTTCATCAGACTGGAGCACTTTATTGTTGTGTTTGGCCATTATTTCTTGTTATAACATCAAATTGTTATATTGCACACTTTTTATTATTAGTGGGTCATATATGACAAATTAAAATTGTTTTTTTTTTATGTTGTATGGCAGAAAATACATCATTATATAATTTGCGCACAGTTTGTTTTACATTGCTTTTTGTTACAATAACCTCTTATTTTTTACAATTTACATTCTTACATTTTAAACATTATCAGGACGTAACGTTTTATTTCATCTTTTTGAAGATAACTGATATACTTTCTTATTTATCAGTTTTTGCTATGTCTATAGATATAATAGGCAATAGTCTCGCCGCAGTGGATGCACCGGTTCCCGTCAGATCAACTAAGTTAAGCGCTGTCGGGCGTGACCAGCACTTGGATGGGTGGCCATGCGCTGCTGCCATTTTTCGGGGTGCACTCAACCTCGGGATGCCAATTGAGGAGCTACTCGGCCGAACAGTAGCGGCTCTGGTCAAAGAAAACCATCGTAACGAGAGCGGTGAGCTGACCACACACCCCTCCCATCCGCATCCTAAGCTGAGGATGACACAGCGGTCGGATGATCCCGATGGGCCACTCGTGGCCTGAAGATGGAGGGCTGCTTTTATAGAGAGCATAAAAAAATGAAAAGAAAATGAAAACTTCAGTACAAAGAAATACCTGTTCTAATGTTACTATGATAGAAATGGCCATATCACCATGACATACTTACTCATTTTTATCACATTCTAAGCATATCACGAAACGGCTGGAATGAAAACTGCATTTCACGCTATAGGTGCCCACAAGTTGATGCATAGTGTCAACACCCCCTTTGTGTTTGTTGTAATGCTCTATTACTTCTGGCTTCTTTTCGTGGCCAATTAGAGTTCGCAATGAGTGAAGAGAGGAGACAAATATAGCTGCTGATGACTTCTTTGGCACATATGATACTAGTGATTTCGATGTATCCGGTGAATGAATATCGCCGGTATTATCGATGTTTCTTGGGAAGAATATCGACATATCGTTATTGTATCAACACACCTAATCAGGAGCTGCATAAGTAGAGCCCTTCAAAGAGAACTTGCAGAATGCTGAATCTCTTTAGCAATTTTCTTGATAATGCTGTTGAATTGGGGGGGGGGGGGGGGGGAGCAGGGTGCCTCCAACTAGTCAGGTGTAGATTGGGAGAGTCATGCTATGAAAACTGGTGCCAGGGACAGAGATTCTGAATGTGGCGATCCATTGGCAGGATGTGGGTATGGCGAATACCCGGTGAACGTCATCTGCCAGCGTGTGTAGTGCCAACAGTAAAATTCGGAGGCGGTGGTGTTATCGTGTGATCGTGTTTTACATGGATGGGGCTTGCACCCGTTGTTTTGCATGGCACTATCACAGCAAGACCTACATGGATGTTTCATGCGCCTTCTTGTTGAAGAGCAATTCATGGATGGCGATTGCATCTTTCAACACGATGGAACACCTGTTCATAATGCACAACCTGTGGCGGAGTGGTTACACGACAATAACTTCCCTGTAATTGACTGGCCTGCACAGACTCCTGAATCCTATAGAACACCTTTGGGATGTTTTGGAACGCCGACTCCGTGCCAGGCCTCACCGACCGACATCGATACATCTCCTCAGTGCAGCACCCCGTAAAGAATGGGCTGCCATTCCCCAAGAAATCTTCCTGCACCTGATTGAACGTGTGCCTGCGAGAGTGGAAGCTGTCGTCAAGGCTAAGAGTGGGCCAACACCTTACTGAATTCCAGCATTACCGATGGAGGGCGCCACGAACTTTTAAGTCATTTTTAGCCAGGTGTCCGGATACCTGTGATCACGGAGGATATCGTAGGTCGCTGGAAGAACTAAGTGTATCTAGCGACTGGGAAAAGCGCACGCTGTTCCCACATTCAAGGAGGTCAAGACGCACAGAATTATCGGCAGATATCGTTAACGTCAGTCCATCGAAATTTGGAATATGTTTTACACTACGTAATTATGACGGTTTCGCAGAGCTAAAATGTCCTCTATAAAAATAAACATGGATTCCACAGACAGAGATCTTTCGAAATTCAGCTCGGTCGTTTCCTTTGTGAGATGCATGTCGCTTTAGACAATGGCGCTCAGTTAGATGCCGTGTTCCTTGACTTCAGGAAAGCATTTGACACCGTCCCGCACTGCCGTGCAGTGAAAAAAATTGAACTTATCGAGTATCGGAGCAGATTTGCAACTGGGTTCGAGACTTCCTTGCTGACGGAACTCAACACGTCGCTCTGAACGCAACAGAATCGACAGAAGTAAAGATAACTCCCTGAATACTCCAAGGAAGTGTGATAGGACCGTTATTGTTTACAATGTGTATAAATGATCTAGCAGAAAGCTCATTAAGACTGTTCGCAGGTGACGCTGTTGTCTAAAAGACAGTATATTCGCAGAATGACCTACAAAGGATTGATGAATGATACAAGGAGTGGCAGATGACACCGAACGTAAATAAATGTAACTATTTAGCATACGCAGCAAAGGAAATCCACTACTGTACAGCGGCGCTATTGACGACAGCCGGCCAGAGTAACCGTGCGGTTCTAGGCGCTACAGTCTGGAACCGCGCGACCGCAACGGTTGCAGGTTCGAATCCTGCCTCGGGCATGGATGTGTGTGATGTTCTTAGGTTAGTTATGTTTAAGTAGTAGTAAGTTCTAGGGGACTGATGACCTCAGAAATTAAGTCCCATAGTGCTCAGAGCCATTTGAACTATTTTTGATGACAAATTTCTGGAAACAGTGTCTACCGTAAATTATGTACGAGTAACGATCCAGACCAACCTTACGACGAAAGACAACACAAAACAAATAGCAGGAAAAACAGATGCCAGGCAGATTCATAGGAAGAAAATCCCAAGGGCATTTCATCCACGAATGATGTGATTACAAGACGCCTTTCGACAGAGGTAAACCAACAAAAAGCGGCGCGTTTCGTCTCTGAGTCGTTTCGTCTCGGAGTCGTTTAGTCGGCGCGAGAGCGTTAAAGAATGCTCAACAATCTCTGCGGGAACTGGGGGTGGGGTGGGGGGGGGGGTGGGGGAAGCAGTCTACAGAAGACCATAGATTAAGATATTTTAGGAACTACATAATAGGGAAATAGAAGATAACCGAAATCATGATATGTAACACACCAACAGCAGCAAAAGTAAATCGTGTGAAAAGAACTTTAAACAAGTCGGCGGTTTTAAGTATCTAGGTAGGAGAATGACAACAGCAGTACAGGCTCAGCGACGAAGGATATAATTAGGGATGGGATATCTGACAGCGATATATCGGATAGAGTTACACTATACTTTTAACTTATATTTTTATAGCCGATGTAGCTGTAGTATGGATATTTTGTGGCGACGTAGTCTATCATCATCATCATCATCATCATCATCATCATCATCATCATCATATTATCTAATTCATAATAGAGACAAAGCAACCCTAATTTCTTTTTAATATTGAAATATTTACATAAGGACAGTAACTACAATTTTTTGCTGTGAAGTTTTAAGAGAAGTTTCCATGTTAGTTATTTTCATAACCTCCTCTCACTGGAAAGTAATGTGGTGGAAATACAGGGTGAGTCACCTCACGCTACCGCTGGATATATTTCGTAAACCACATCAAATACTGACGAATCGATTCCACAGACCGAAAGTGAGGAGAGGGGCTAGTGTAATTGGTTAATACAAACCATAAAAAATGCACGGAAGTATGTTTAACACAAACCTACGTTTTTTTAAATGGAACCCCGTTAGTTTTGTTAGCACATCTGAACATATAAACAAATACGTAATCAGTGCCGTTTGTTGCATTGTAAAATGTTAATTACATCCGGAGATATTGTAACCTAAAGTTGACGCTTGAGTACCACTCCTCCGCTGTTCGATCGTGTGTATCGGAGAGCACCGAATTACGTAGGTATCCAAAGGGATACGACATTCATCACGCCAGAGATTGCAATTGTGTGCAGCAAATAATGGCCACCACATTGAACATCTATTGGCCTGACATGTCGGGACACACTATTCCACTCCGTAATTGAAAACGGAAACCACGTGTGTACGTGTACCTCACCTCTCGTGGTAATGTACATGTGAGTAAGTGAAAAAGACCAATAAAAAGGTGTTAGCATGTGGACGTAATGTGCTGTTTCAGTCTCTTCTGTACTTAAGGTCCATCACCGTTCCCTTTGGATCCCTACGTAATTCGGTGCTCTCCGATACACACGATCGAACAGCGGAGGAGTGATACTAAAGCGTCAACTTTAGGTTACAATATCTCTGGATGTAATTAACATTTTACAATGCAACAAACGGCACTGATTACGTATTTGTTTATATGTTCAGATGTGCTAACAAAACTAACGGGGTTCCATTTAAAAAAAACGTAGGTTTGTGTTAAAAACATACTTCCGTGCATTTTTTTATGGTTTGTATTAACCAATTACACTAGCCCCTCTCCTCTCGTTCGGTCTGTGGAATCGATTCGTCAGTATTTTATGTGGTAGACGAAATATATCCAGCGGTAACGTTAGGTTACTCACTCTGTATAATCCTCGAAACCTCTTCTACTTGTATTGTTCATTGATGAGAAAAATGTCTTTCAAAAGTGATGTGTGGAAACATTTTAAACCAGTTGATAATAAAAGTGTGAAGTGCAGTTATTGTGGAAAGGTACTCTGAACTTCTGGTAACACTTCTGATCAAGGCCAGATGGCTGCAAGCTAGACGACGAAAACAACTACAAAGTCAATCCCCGATATTACTGATGTAGAAATCAGACCTCTCAGTTCCACTTCTAGCCTAGTAATTATTTTGACATCGTCAGCTGCTTATTCAAATTCTACGAAAGAAGATATCGCTGCTGCTTTGAAAATTGTAGCTTCATTTGCACGAGGAGGAGGAGGAGGAGGAAGGGGGGGGGGGGGAAGGGGGAGGAGAAAAACGACAATAAATAAATAAAGCGATTTTGTTTCATCTGTCTTACAAAACTTTTAGCTCCTTTGTGTAAAACACCAACCAGAGAAACATTTGTGAAATTAATACGCGAAAAATATGAAATCCTTCGTTTGCAGCTTCAGCAAGAATTGAGTGAGGTAACAACAGTAACCCTAACGTCAGATGTATGGACCGAAATATATCAAACAAAAAGTTTTATGATTCTTACTGTCCACTAAGTGCTTCCTGACAGCGATGAAATAAGATCAGTACCTTTAGGACTTCTTAAACTCTGAGAGCGGCATATCTCGTACTATATTTCTCATGTTCTGAAAAAGGTTTGTGAACGTAGTTCAAGACACTGAAGCAAATATGGTCAGGGCAGCGGTGACTAAATTTTGTCACCAACGCCTTATCCATTGTTTTACTCATTTGTTATACCTTGTATATGAGAAAGCATTGTCCTCTGCAGAAGGACTCTAAGACATATTCGTCAAAATCAGAGCTCTAATTATTTGGTTTAAACATAATGTAGCAGCGAGCAACCATTTGAGGACGCTGACAGAAGGTTGTTCGAAGACAGAGCTAATTTCAGACATTTCAACAAGATGGCACAGTAAATATGATTCAGAGGAGTGTGTTTATATGCATACATTCACGTCCAATCGTATCCAAGCGTCTGGGCCATTTATTTGTAACAAAATCTAGTCTGATAAAATATGCATATTAATACAATAATAAAACAAATAATTATTACGTTTTTAGATAGGGAATTCTCCCTGTGGAGTGGCCGCCAAAATATTGTCCAGGAAACGTGGAAGATAAAACGAGATAATAACTAGACACTGAAGACACTTTCCCAGAATTATCACTTTATTTGCAGATTCCACACCCTAGACAGTTAGGAAACAACCCATTCACAATCTGGAGGGAAATGTCTCAACCCAGTTCCAGTCTGTATCTGACACCCAGGAAATTTAATTCCAGCAGGAGGACTATTTTCAGAAGGTGGTGAAGTGATTTCTGCTCTGAGAAATAGGTTAAATGCAAACATGCCAACAAAGTAACTTAAAAAATTTTCTTAGAAAATACGTTTTGGAACTGAGTTTTCCTCGATCAGATTATTTGTATTTTGGCTGATTTTTGGTAACGATTTTTTTCTATTTTATCATACCGTAGTATAATTTTTTGTTATTTTTGTATGATTTATCTATTTGTATGTAACAATGTATAATTAAATGTGGTTTTCCTTAATTTTTTATTAATTCGCAAAATCCACCCTCCACAATTTAACACATTTCGTGCAATCATAATTACACTCTGAATCCAAAAATTAACTTTTTGTCAACGACATATCGAAGAAAAGATATTTTTCATTCGATTAACTATCGATATCGGTTTTACAGGGACAATAATCGATTACATCGCTATTTATCTAGCGATGTCCCATCCCTGTCGACAACGCAGTTAACGCCGTTTAATAATAGGCTGTACGGTTGGCAACTAATATCTGCAAATCACCTATGCCCGAAGTCTCCCGACTGCTAGCGATCAGAATTAGTGAGTCCGCGTGCCAAGTTGTGGTTCCCATGTAGTATATCTCATCAAAACTTAGGAAATGCCATACTGGATTAAACTGTTTGTAGTTAAAGCCCATACACATTGTAAATTATTTGCTATGAATATACGGTGTTGCAACAGGGGGGTCTGTAGACGATTCGTGTTTGGTACCATTTGTCACAATAAAATTATGGGAAACGACATTTTGGTGGTTTAAGGCTTTTCGTATTCAAAATTGTGTGCTCTGAAAATATTGAATTTCAAGGCACAGGCTCATCGAACATTTATTAAAAAAAAATGCGTCGTTTTTGGAAGCAGATGTCGTAACTAAATGTCAGTTAATGGCCACAAATAGAGCAAATTGGGGTAAAGGAGCAAACATGCGTTGGAATGTCTGAACAATTTTTTTATTAAATGCGTGAGAGTACATCGTTCAATCCATCGACGCGTCCACAAGGGGCCTCCCCATCTTTCCCTCTGATCTTCGGGGATCGTTAACAAAGATAAAACAGCCATTTTACACGGGTCATTTTAGTACATTAACCCTGTGTTTGTACGCCAGACGTAGCTGACAACTGCCATTGGAGAGCGCTGTCGTAAATCACATTGTGGAGCACGCTTTGTGTGATGTGCCCGCTCGTTCCTGGGCACGCAACAACCACGTTTGGCGTGTTTCAAGGCGAGAAACACGTCCTGTATGACTAAGGACGGGTTTAAGGCCTGGAGAAGAGTCCTAAAGATCTCATGAACAGACTTTTTTTACCAATGAAGCATTCTTCAATAACGTAGATGAGTCAAGATCCTAGTGGAGGAATATTAAGGAACAGAGGGAGCAAAACCTATGGATAAATTGCATAGTATCGATAATAATCAGCTGCGGCGTGAAACTCATCTTCTGAACCTCAGCTCATTCCGTACAAGTGTTTTTCAAGTGTCCTGCGAACTGCGAGTCATGTTAAGTTTCGCAGTGAACGACTAAGTAGTGTTGAGATTTCACGACAAACGGCTCTTTGTACACTTGTTATTAATCAACATCCGTTGTGTGCTCTGACTTTCTTCGCTTGTTACGGAAGCGGGGCAGGATGTGAGTCCGGTTTGCACAATGGCTTTCCTTTTTTCGCTAGGGCCGGGAGAGAGGGAGGGGGTAGTCCGGGGGGGGGGGGGGGGGGGAGGCTTGACTCTGCTGCCTCTCACTGAGGGCGGCCTTGACATTTCAAATTCCTCATGGAGTAAAACGTTGGTCCGTTCACTTCGCCGCCGGACCAGACAGACAAAAGCACTAGGTTTCTGATTTCCGGAAGTACGGCTCGCCGAACAGAGCTTCTCAGTTTTATAATAAGCCACGACTCATATGGCGCGACGTAAATATATTAATACGAAATATTGCCCTTTCACGTGGAAAGTCATAGCAGGTAAGATAACATAAGACATACTTGTAAAAACACTGAGATAAAGCGACTTGGGGAAGATAGGGAGAAACGGGGGGGCGCGATATGCTGTCGACCAATCGACGGATTGAGAGCAAAAGTTATGAAGTTGTTAGGAAGATGTGAACAAAACATCGTTGTTTTACAAGAAGCCATGTTGCAGAGCCCTTCGAAATGAAGAGTACGGTGCAGATTGGAAGCAGGAATTCTTCAAAAAACAGTGTGGCGCATCTTGAAACACGATCTTGGGATGAGACCATACCACATTCAAGTCGCCCAAGCTTTAAGATTGATGCAGAATCGTAAGTTAATGGAATGGCGAATATCCCACAGGATATTCTGAATGTAATGCTTTCAGAGATGAAATCACTTTTCACACAACTGGATTTGTTAACTGACATAACACGATTTTCTGAGCCACCGAAAACTCACGAGTCATTCGGTAGCTAGAACGTGTGTCCATCAAAGTGAATGTTTGGCGAGCTGTGACCGTCCCTAGAGTAATTAGACCCTACTTCTTTGATACACGTACAATAACATCTGATGTCTACTTACAGATGTTGTAGCAAAACATCACTGACGCCGTGCAGCGTATTTCCAGGAAGATGGCGCTCCAGTGCTCTGGGATTGTGCTATTAGAGACTAACTTGGTGGGACGTTTCCAGGTAGACGGATTGGTCGTGATGGACCATTGGGCGGACCTCCACATCTCCTTTCTTAACACCATGCGATTTCTCGTTAAAGGGCATGGTTAAAGAAGTGTGTTTACAGTAGGAAAGTTCGCAACATCAGTGACCTAGAAGACTGTATACGGGATATGATATCATCCAGTCCCAGTGAAATGTGTGTATGGGCTTTAAATGCTGATGTTAATGGTTGGTTTTTACTTGTTGAACATGATGAACAGTTTCAATTCACAGGTCTTTAGTACTTGCAACATATCACTTAACAAATTCACTATATTTCGTTCACAGAGGCAGGTAAAGTTAATAAATTGTTTCTGCCATTTGAATGTTAACACAGTTTTGGCTAATCCTGTATATCTGGGCCCCAAGAGGCTATCCAAATAATGAACATCCAAAGCCGAAAGTTACTTATTTTTATATTCGTCGTTAATTTGAAATATGGTCACAAGAAGAGAAAGCATTTTGTCATATTTGTAATTTCTTTATGACTACGAATTTTTAAGACACACATGAAGCCTCAGTATTCGTGTTGAAGGCAAGACGCCGTATTTGATTTTCAGTATTATTTCAAATCCTTCACAAAGTCATCTCAATCGTGATATTTATCTCTTTTCTCTCTCTCGACTCTGAAAGACCATTTAAGGTACCAGTCTCTTATTCCACCACCGTCCCTTATTTGATACTGTCTTCTGAATAAAAAATGAATGTTCATTGTACTGAATTGTGACCAGGACGTTCTGAAGAAAATATTAGGATATCTGCGTAGAAATCTATCACATTCCATAAACAGTCATTACACATCAGTTCGGCCGGCCGGAGTGGCCGTGCGGTTCTAGGCGCTACAGTCTGGAACCGCGAAAGCGCTACGATCGCAGGTTCGAATCCTGTCTCGGGCATGGATGTGTGTGATGCCCTTGGGTTAGTTAGGTTAGTGTAGTTCTAAGTTCTAGGGGACTGATGACCACAGATGTCAAGTCCCATAGCGCTCAGAGCCATTTGAACCATTTGAACAGTTCGTTTCTAATAAGAGTATTTTTACCAGATTTAATTTTGGTTTTGGTGGCAAGCTCTTTAATGCAGATCCTTCACAATGGAATGTGAATGAACATTTTTCAACGATCCACACCTACTCATAAAATTGTTAATTGTGGCCGAGAGGGACACAAACCAAACGGAAGACTACAATTAACAAGTGAAATTAAATCAAATATTTGCCATCGCAAAGACCGGAGGTGGCAGTTGTTAAGTTATTCGTTATAAATATTTTAGCATACAACCACTAATACACTGAAGAGCCAAAGAAACTGGTACACCTACCTAACATCGTGTCGCACCCCGAGGGCACGCAGAAGTGCCGCAACACGACGTGGCATGGACTCGACTTATGTCTGAAGCAGTGCTAGAGGGAACTGACACCACGAACCTGCAGGGCTGTCCATAAATCCGTAAGAGTACGAAAGGTTGAAAACCTCTTCTGAACAGCACATTGCAAGGTATCCCAGACATGCTCAATAATGTTCATGTCTGGGGAGTTTGGTGGGCAGCGGGAGTGTTTAAACCCAGAAGAGTGTTCCTGGAGCCACTCTAGCAATTCTGGACGTGTGGGGTGTCGCACTGTCCTGCTGGAATTTCCCAAGTCCGTCGGAATGCACAATGGACACGAATGGATGCAGGTGATCAGAGAGGACGCTTAAGTACGTGTCACCTGTCAGAATCCTATCTAGACTTATCAGGGATTCCATATCACTCCAACTGCACACGCCCCACACCATTACAGAACCTCCACAAACTTGAATAGTGCCCTGCTGCAGAGGCCATGGATTCATAAGATTGTCTCCGTACAAGGATCCGCTCGATACAGTTTGAAACGAGACTTGCAACATGTTTCCAGTCATCAACAGTCCAATGTCGGTGTTGACCCAAGCGAGGCGTAAAGCTTTGCGTCTTACAGTCATCAAGGGTACACGAGTGGGCCTTCACCTCCGAAAGCTCATACCGATCATGTTTCGTTGAAAGGTTCGCACGCCGACACTTGATAGCCCAGCACTGTAATCTGCAGCAATTTGCGGAAGAGTTGCACTTCTGTCACGTTGAACGATTCTCTTCAGACGTCGTTGGTCCCGTTCTTGCAGGATCTATTTCCCGCCGCACCAGTGTCTGAGATCTGATGTTTTACTGGATTCCTGATATTCATGGTACGCTCGTGAAATGGTCGTAAGGGATAACCTCCACTTCGTCGCTACCTCGGAGATGCTATGTCCCATCGCTCCTGCGTAGTTTATAATACCACGTTCAAACTCAAATCTTGATAAACCTGCCATTGTAGAAGCAGTAACCAGTGTAAAAAAATGGGGCAGACACTTCTTGTGCCGCGCGGGATTAGCGGAGCGGTCTTGGGCGCTGCAGTCATGGACTTTGCGGCTGGTCCCGGAGGAGGTTCGAGTCCTCCCTCGGGCATGCGTGTGTGTGTGTGTGTGTGTGTGTGTGTGTGTGTGTGTGTGTTTGTCGTTAGGATAATTTAGGTTAAGTAGTGTGTAAGCTTAGGGACTTATGGCCTAAGCAGTTAAGTCCCATAAGATATCACACACAACATTTGTAGTCTTATATAGGCGTCGCAGAGCCCATCACCGAATTCTGCCTGTTTACACACCTCTGTATTTGAATACGCTTGCCTATACCAAGTTCTTTGGCGCTTCAGTGTATTAGGAACATAATCCACAGCAACGCGTTTCCGGAGTAATGCACCCATCATAGGGCTGTCTACGTTACTTCTACATAAAAAGCACTTCAAAAGCACTAAAGATCAACATATACACTGAGGTGACAGAAGTCTTGCATAGCGATATGTAAATATATAGATGGCGGTAGTAACATGTGAATAACGTATGAAAGGGCAGTGCATTGGCGCAGCTGTCATTTGTACTCAGGGGATTCATGTGAAAAGGTTTCCGACGTGATTATGGCTGCGCAATACGAATTAACAGAATTCGAACGAGGAATAGTACTTGGAGCTTCCAAGTTCCGAGTGTGCCGAGAATACCGCATTTCAGGCGGCACCTCTCACCGCGGGCAACGCAGTGACCGACGGCATTCACTTGTACATCTACATTTATACTCCACAAGCCACCCAATGGTGTGTGGCGGAGGGCACTTTACGTGCCACTGTCATTACCTCCCTTTCCTGTTCCAGTCGCGTATGGTTCACGGGGAGAACGACTGCCGGAAAGCCTCCGTGAACGCTGGAATATATCTAATCTTACATTCGTGATCTCCTCGGGAGGTATAAGTAGGGGGAAGCAATATATTCGATACCTCAACCAGAAACGCACCCTCTCTAAAACCTGGACAGCAAGCTACACCGCGGTGCAGAGCGCCTCTCTTGCAGAGTCTGCCACTTGAGATTGCTAAACGTCTCCGTAACGCTATCACGCTTACCAAATAACCCTGTGACGAAACGCGCCGCTCTTCTTTGTATCTTCTCTATCTCCTCTGTCAATCCGACCTGATGAGCAATACTCAAGTGTAGGTGGAACGAGTGTTTTGTAAGCCACCTTCTTTGTTGATGGATTACATTTCTAATGACTCTCCCAATGAATCTCAACCTGGCACCCGCCTTACCTACAATTAATTTTATATGATCATTCCACTTAAAATCGTTTCGTACGCATACTCCCAGATATTTTACAGAAGTAACTGCTACCAGTGTTTGTTCTGCTATCATATAATCATACAATAAAGGTTACTTCTTTCTATGTGTTCGCAATACATTACATTTGTCTATGTTAAGGGTCAGTTGCCACTCCCTGCACCAAGTGCCTATCCGCTGCAGATCTTCCTGCATTTCGCTGCAATTTTCTAATGCTACAACTTCTCTGTATACTAGAGCATCATCCGCGAAAAGCCGCATGGAACTTCCGACACTATCTACTAGGTCATTTATATATATTGTGAAAAGCAATGGTCCCATAACACTCCCCTGTGGCACGCCAGAGAGTACTTTAACGTCTGTAGACGTTTCTCCATTGAGAACAACATGCTGTGTTCTGTTTGCTAAAAACTCTTCAATCCAGCCACACAGCTGGTCTGGTATTCCGTAGGCTCTTACTTTGTTTATCAGGCGACAGCGCGGAACTATATCGAACGCCTTCCGGAAGTCAAGGAAAATGGCATCTACCTGGGAGCCTGTATCTTATATTTTCTGGGTCCCATGAACAAATAAAGCGAGTTGGGTCTCACACGATCGCTGTTTCCGGAATCCATGTTGATTCCTACAGAGTAGATTATGGGTTTCCAAAAACGACATGATACTCTAGCAAAAAACATGTTCTAAAATTCTACAACAGATCGACGTCAGTGATATAGGTCTATAGTTTTGCGCATCTGCTCGACGACCCTTCCTGAAGACTGGGACTACCTGTGCTCTTTTCCAATCATTTGGAGCCTACCGTTCCTCTAGAGACTTGCAATACACGCCTATTAGAAGGGGGGGGGGGGGCAAGTTCTTTCGCGTCGTACTCTGTGTAGAATCGAATTGGTATGACCGGGAGCAGTGGCGTTTGCGTAGAATTGTCAGAGTTAACAGACAAGCAACACTGCGTGAAATTACCGCAGAAATCAATGTGGGACGTACGACGAACGTGCCTGTCAGGACAGTTCGGCGAAATTTAGCGTTAATGGGCTGTGGTAGCAGACGAGTGCCTTTGCTAGAAGCACGACATGGCCTGCAACGCCTATCCTGAGCTCGTTACCATTTTGGTTGGATCTTAGGCGACGGGAAAAAATGAGTCCCGATTTCATTTGGTAGGAGTTGATGGTTGAGTTCGAGTGTGGCGCATTGCCAACAAGGCACTGTGCAAACTGGTGTTTCGTCCATTGTACTGTGTGTTGTGTTTACACAGAATGGACTGGGTCCTCCGCCGCACCTGAACCGAGTTTTGACCGTTTGCAGCCATTCATAGAGTTCGTGTTCCCAAATAACGATGGAATTTTTATGGATGACAGTGCGCCATGTCAATGGACCATGAATGTTCGCGATTGGTTTGAAGAACATTCTGGATGGTTGGAGCGAATGATTTGGCCACCCAGACCGATCCCACCGAACATTTATGGGACATAATCGAGAATTCTTTACAGACGAATGGAAAAGCTGGTAGAAGGTGACCTCGGAGAAGATCAGTTAGGATTTCGTAGAAATGTTGGAACACGTGAGGCAATACTGACCCTACGATTTATCTTACAAGATGGATTAAGGAAAGGCAAACCTATGTTTCTACCATTTGTAGACTTTGAGAAAGTTTTTGACAATGTTGACTGGAATACTCTCTTTCAAATTCTGAAGATGGCAGCGCTCAGTACAGGGCGCGTAAGGCTATTTAGAGTTTGTGCAGAAACCAGGTGGCAGTTTTAAGAGTCGAGGGGCGCGAAAGGGAAGCAGTGGTTGAGAAGGGAGTGAGACAGTTGTCGCTTATCTCCGATGTTATTCAATCTGTATATTGAGCAAGCATGAAGGAAACAAAAGAAAAATTCGGAGTAGGAACTAAAATCCATGGAGAAGAAATAAAAACTTTGAGATGAAACTTCCTGGCAGATTAAAACTGTATGCCGGACCGAGACTCGAACTCGGGATCTTTGCCTTTCGCGGGCAAGTGTTCTGCCAACTGAGCTACCCAAGCACGACTCACGCCCCGTCCGCACAGCTTTACCTCTGCCGGTACCCCGTCTCCTACCTTCCAAACTTGCAGAACTAGCACTCCTGAAAGAAAGGATATTGCGGAGACATGGCTTAGCCACAGCCTGTGGGATGTTTCCAGAATGAGATTTTCACTCTGCAGTGGAGTGTGCGCTAATATGAAACTTCCTGGCAGATTAAAACTGTGTGCTGGACCGAGACTCGAACTCGGGACCTTTGCCTTTCATTCTGGAAACATCCCCTAGGCTGTGGCTAAGCCATGTCTCCGCAATATCCTTTCTTTCAGGAGTGCTAGTTCTGCAAGGTTCGCAGGAGAGCTTCTGGCAGAAGCAAAGCTGTGAGGACGGGGCGTGAGTCGTGCTTGGGTAGCTCAGTTGGCAGAGCACTTGCCCGCGAAGGCAAAGGTCCCGAGTTCGAGTCGCGGTCCGGCACACAGTTTTAATCTGCCAGTTTCATATCAGCGCACACTCCGCTGCAGAGTGAAAATCTCATTCTGGAAAAACTTTCAGATTTGTCGGTGAAACTGTAGTTCTGTCAGAGACAGCAAAGGATCTGGAAGAGCAGTTGAACAGAACGGACAGTGTCTTGAAAGGAGGATACAAGATGAACATCAACAAAAGCAAAACGAGGGTAATGGAATGGAGTCGAATTAAGTCGGACGATGCTGACAGAATTAGATTAGGAAATGAGACACTTAAAGTAGTAGATGAGTTTTGCTATTTGGGGAGAAAAATAACTGACTATGGTAGAAATAGAGAGGATGTAAAATGTAGACTGACAAGAAGAAAAATTTGTTAACATTCAGTATAGATTAAATGTCAGGAAGTCTTTTCTTAAAGTATTTGTAAGGATTGTAGCCTTGTATGGAAGTGAAACTTGGACGATGAATAGAATAGAAGAGAATACAAGCTTTTGAAATATGGTGCTACAGAAGAATGCCAAAGATTAGATGTGTAGATCACGTAACTAATGAGGAGGTACTGAATAGAATTTAGGAGAAGAGGAAATTGTGGCTCAGCTTGACTATAAGAAGGGATCAGATGGTAGATTCTGAGGCATCAAGGGATCATCAATTTAGTATTGGAGGGAAGCGCAGAGATTAAAAATCGTAGAGGGAGACCGAGGCGTGAATACACTCAACAGATTCAGAAGAATGTAGGTTACGGTAGTTACTAGGAGAGGAAGAAGCTTGCACAGGATAGAGTAGCATGGAGAGCTGCATCAAACCAGTCTGAACTGAAGACCACACCCCCCTTCTTGCAGCGGTGTACCGTAAGTCTCTAGAAGAGCGAGCGTTCCAAAGGATTGGAAAAGGGCACAGGCCATCCCCGTTTTCAAGAAGGGTCGTCGAACAGATGTGCAGAACTATAGACCTATATCCCTAAAGTCGATCAGTTGTATAATTTTGGAACACGTATTGTGTTCGAGTATAATGACTTTTCTGGAAACTAGAAATCTACTCTGTAGCAATCAGCATGGGTTTCGAAAAAGACGATCGTGTGAAACCCAGCTCGCGCTATTCGTCCACGAGACTCAGAGGGCCATAGACACGGGTTCCCAGGTAGATGCCGTGTTTCTTGACTTCCGCAAGGCGTTCGATACAGTTCCCCACAGTCGTCTAATGAACACGGTAGAGCATATGGACTATCAGATCAATTGTGTGATTGGATTGAAGAGTTCCTAGATAACAGAACGCAGCATGTCATTCTCAATGGAGATAAGTCTTCCGAAGTAAGAGTGATTTCAGGTGTGCCGCAGGGGAGTGTCGTAGGACCGTTGCTATCTATTCACAATATACATAAATGACCTTGTGGATAACATCGGAAGTTCACTGAGGCTTATTGCGGATGGTGCTGTGGTATATCGAGAGGTTGTAACAACGGAAAATTGTACTGAAATGCAGGAGGATCTGCAGCGAATTGACGCATGGTGCAGGGAATGGCAATTCAATCTCAATGTAGACAAGTGTAATGTGCAGCGAATACATAGAAAGATAGATCCCTTATCATTTAGCTACAATATAGCAGGTCAGCAACTGGAAGCAGTTAATTCCATAAATTATCTCTGAGTATGAATTAGGAGTGTTTTAAAATGGAATGATCATAAAAGTTGATCGTCGGTAAAGCAGATGCCAGACAGATTCATTGGAAGAACCCAAAGGAAATGCAATCCGAAAACAATGGAAGTAGGTTACAGTACGCTTGTTCGCCCACTGCTCGAATACTGCTCAGCAGTGTGGGATCCGTACCAGATAGGGTTGATAGAAGAGATAGAGAAGATCCAACGGAGAGCAGCGCGCTTCGTTACAGGATCATTTAGTAATCGCGAAAGCGTTACGGAGATGATAGATAAACTCCAGTGGAAGACTCTGCAGGAGAGACGCTCAGTAGCTCGGTGCGGGCTTTTGTTGAAGTTTCGAGAATATAGCTTCACCGAGGAGTCTAACAGTATATTGCTCCCTCCTACGTATATGTCGCGAAGAGACCATGAGGATAAAATCAGAGAGATTAGAGCCCACACAGAGGCAGTCCGACAATCCCCCTTTCCACGAACAACACGAGACTGGAATAGAAGGGAGAACCGATAGAGGTACTCAAGGTACCCTCCGCCACACACCGTCAGGTGGCTTGCGGAGTATGGATGTAGATGTACAGGGTGTTACAAAAAGGTACGGCCAAACTTTCAGGAAACATTCCTCACACACAAATGAAGAAAAGATGTTATGTGGACATGTGTCCGGAAACGCTTAATTTCCATGTTAGAACTCATTTTAGTTTCGTCAGTATGTTCTTCCACCTACGCTCAATGGAGCACGTTATCATGATTTCATACGGGATACTCTACCTGTGCTGCTAGAACATGTGCCTTTACAAGTACGACACAACATGTGGTTCACGCACGATGGAGATCCTGTACATTTCAGTCGAAGTGTTCGTACGCTTCTCAACAACAGATTCGGTGACCGATGGATTGGTACAGGCGGGCCAATTCCATGGCCTCCACGCTTTCCTGACCTCAACCCTCTTGACTTTCATTTATGGGGGCATTTCAAAGCTCTTGTCTACGCAACCCCGGTACCAAATGTAGAGACTTCTTGCTCGTATTGTGGACGGCTGTGATACAATACGCCATTCTCCAGGGCTGCATCAGCGCATCAGCGATTCCATGCGACGGAGGGTGGATGCATGTATCCTCGCTAACGGAGGACATTTTGAACATTTCCTGTAACAAAGTGTTTGAAGTCACGCTGGTACGTTCTGTTGCTGTGTGTTTCCATTCCATGTGATTTGAAGAGAAGTAATAAAATGAGCTCTAACATGGAAAGTAAGCGTTTCCGGACACATGTCCACGTAACATTTTTCTTTCTTTGTGTGTGAGGAATGTTTCCTGAAAGTTTGGCCATACCTTTTTTAACACCCCGTATTTGAACAACAAGAAGCGAGAGACCAGTCCGTGCACATCATCGTGCAACGGCAAAAATTTCTCCATTATGGACGGGTATAGGTACAGCGTGGCTCAATATTTCTGCCGGGGATTTTCAACGAGTTATTGAGTCCGTGCCACGTGGAGTTGGTGCAGTACGCTGGGAAAAAGGACGTCCGACATAATATTAGGAGGTATCCCACGATTTTTGTCGCCTTAGTGTGAAAAAGAATGAAATTCTTAGGACATGAATTCATCGTCTTGCTTCAAAAAGGGCAGAACCAGATTCTTGCTCCGCCTATCCATATTGTCGTACATCCCCCACAGCATTGTTTTCTCTAGGCGGTAAATACCCGTCGCATCAGCTATCCCTCCGTGCATCACTAGTTCGTAAACACACGTACAGCCTTACTGAAGCAAAGCTTCGGAGGATGTGCGATAACACGGATAGGCAGAGCAAGAAACTGGTGTTGCTATTTTTAAAGTAAATTTTGTTTTCGTATTTTGACCTTGAGTTCCCTGAAGGTGCCTTTTATATAGGATTAACCTTGACAGCCAGATGATGGGAGTTTGACTCTTGAAATGCGTTGCTGTGGATTATGTTCGTACTATTGTCGGTTGTATGCTAAAACATTTATAAAAGTAAAATTGAAAAGCGGTAGGGGTCTTTCCGAAATTAAAAAAATAAGATTTTTATATGATTTAACCAGATGGTGAGAGGGGAAGGGAGATTGTTTATGCCCACCACTGGATGAAATTGTTATATAGTGACGTTTGGATTCCGCAGAAATGTTGGAACACGTGAGGCAATACTGACCCTGCGACTTATCTTAGAAGAAAGATTAAGGGAAGGCAAACCTACGTTTCTAGCATTTGTAGACTTAGAGAAAGCTTTTGACAATGTTGACTGGAATACTCTTTCAAATTCTGAAGGTGGCAGGGGTAAAATTCAGAGAGCGAAAGGCTATTTACAATTTGCACAGAAAGCAGATGGCAGTTAGAAGAGTCGAGGGACATGAAAGGGAAGCAGTGATTGAGAAGGGAGTGAGACAGCGTTGTAGCCTGTCCCCGATGTTATTTAATCTGTATATTGAGCATGCAGTGAAGGAAACAAAAGAAAAATTCGGAGTAGGTGTTAAAATCCATGGAGAAGAAATAAAAACTTTGAGGTTCGCCAATAACATTGTAATTCTGTCAGAGACAGCAAAGGACTTTGAAGAACAGTTGAACGGAATGAACAGTGCCTTGAAAGGTGTGTTTAAGATGAACATCAACAAAAGCAAAACCAGGATAATGGAATGTAGTCAAATTAAGCCGGGTGATGCTGAGGGAATTAGATTAGGAAATGAGCCACTTAAGTAGTAAAGGAGTTTTGCTATTTGGGGAGCAAAATAACTGATGATGGTCGAAGTAGAGAGGATATAAAATGTAGACTGGCAATGGCAAGGAAAGTGTTTCTGAAGAAGAGAAATTTGTTAACATCGAGTATAGATTTAAATGTCAGGAAGCCGTTTCTGAAAGTATTTGTATGGAGTGTAGCCATGTATGGAAGTGAAACGTGGTCGATAACTAGCTTAGACAAGAAGAGAATAGAAGCTTTCGAAATGTGGTGCTACAGAAGAATGCTGGAGATTAGATGGGTAGATCACATAACTTATGAGGAGGTACTGAATAGAATAGGGGAGAAGAGGAGTTTGTGGCACAACTTGACTAGAAGAAGGGATCGGGTGGTAGGACATGTTCTGAGACATCGAGGGATCACCAATTTAGTATTGGAGGGCAGCGTGGAGCGTAAAAATCGTAGAGGGAGACCAAGAGATGAATACACTAAACAGATTCGATCATTTTTTTAAACTTTTCAGTTAAACTCAGCCCAAAAATGTAAGTCTCAGTAGCAAGTGTGATTTTTCACAGTAAAGGTCTTAACTAATATTTTCAGGTTATGTACCCTACTTACACATTGCTTCCTCTTTGAAAATCATGTTATTAATAAAACTGAGTAACATTTAACGAAATACGCATTTTTAAAACTTTTTTGTTGTTGTCATTAAGTATCCACCCATCTCCCCGCCCTCTGTTCGTCGGTAGTACGCGTTATTGAAAATGCTCTGATGTTGCTAGGCTAATCGCAACGACGCATCGAAGTATGTAATCATGAGGACTGTCCGTATTACACGCCTCGGTAAACCGCAATGCTGCTCCATACTGGATACCGCGAAGCCAAAAAGAGAGAAGGAAAAAAAAAATGAATAAGGTGATACTCAGTAGGTAAGAGGCATTCCGTACACTTCATACAGGACACAGCAGAGCACCCCACGTCAGTTGCTACACGGCGCTGCAGACGCTAATACGTCTCTGACTTGTGTTGTTTTTCTTTCACGGCAGTTTGCAGGTGTCAGACGTCGTCCCCTCCAGTTACAGCTCTTAAGTTATCTAACTGCCTGAGTTACGGATAATATACACTGTGAGCTTTCACGGTCGGAATATCGCAGTTACTAATTTTTCTGGAATGTTAAGCCGTGGTCGAATGGATTTTGTTGATGAACCCATGTTTCGCCTACGTCAGTGGACGACAGCTTCGAAGGGAAGCCAAGTAACTGGGGAAGGAAATGGTTCCGATTCACTACACATAGTGCTCACTGTTGACCGAAGATATTTTCGTTGCTAGATTCACCAGAGCCTGAAAGTGACACGTCACAGTTTCGAAATTCGAGCGCAGTGGGTCCCTCTCCCTCTCGTGTGATTCGTGGCGTATTTTCGTCTTTAGACTATTCGTATCGCTAAGGAATGAGGAAATTGGTATCGTTAGGTAACACTGAAAAATGTATCGATAGGAAGTGGCTGAGTAAGCAAGGATACAGACACAAAGTTTTGTATCGATAGCAACATATCAGTCCTATCGACTTATTTAAATAATTGTCATCATTACCCTATGTACACCAGACAGCACAACGTGTCGGGTGCACTTACTGCTCGCCATGTTTCCACCACGCGGTCGGCAGATTCTTCATGTCATTGTAGTATCCAAAAGATTTTGTCTCTAATGAGACATATGACAAATCAACCTCTCATATCGTGGTACTGGCAACCCATGTTCTAAACCAGTAGTGACAATAAATGGACATTAATACAGCCGTAGTGGTTGTCATTCATCATTAATATTAATTTGTAGTGCTCTGAAATGGATCTACGTCACAGACTCAATTGTAGGTCAAGCAGATGGGAAACTACGACTCACCCGGCCGGAGTGGCCGAGCGGTTCTAGGCGCTACAGTCTGGAACCTAGAGACCGCTACAATCGCAGGTTCGAATCCTGCCTCGGGCATGGATGTGTGTGATGTCCTTAGGTCAGTTAGGTTTAAGTAGTTCTAAGTTCTAGGGGACTGATGACCTCAGATGTTAAGTCCCATAGTGCTCAGAGCCATTTGAACCAAACGACTCACTGGTAGGAAAGGGGAAAGTGCAGTCAGTCTGCGAAGGAGACTGCTTAACAAACGCTCCTGCATCTCAGCCTACGCTATCACTCAAATGAGAGAAACCACTACCAGATAGCAATCCTGTTGGCAGAACATCCGCCACTGAGCATTATAGCAGAGGTTGAAAATACCGCTTCAGTTGTAAATTACTTTATTTTTAAACACGACCGGTTTCGGACTGTTATAAGCCCATCCTCAGGTGTCGTAGCTGTGCTGTGGTCCCCGAGCGCTCATAGGCAGCACACCGCGACTGGTACACGCGGTGCCTGAGGATGGGCTTATAAGAGGTCGAAACCGGTCGTGTGAAAATAAAGTAATTTACAACTGAAGCGGTATTTTCTAGCTCTGCGACCAGATAGGTCTAACAGAAGATACTGAACGAACACGAGGAAGGGTAGCACGAATGGCCACACGTTTGACGTCAAGAAATGCTGAAAATCTTTAACTGACAGACACTTTAAGACAGATGCCAACTGTCCACCGTAGGTTCAAATGGCTCTGAGCACTATGGGACTTAACTTCTGAGGTCAGCAGTCCCCTAGAACTTAGAACTACTCAAACCTAACTAACCTAATGACATCACACACAGCCATGGCCGAGGCAGGATTGGAACCTGCGACCGTAGCGGTCGCGCGGCTCCAGACTGTAACGCATAGAACCGCTCGGCCACTGTAGGCCGCCTTATAAAATATCAAGTAGCTGTATTATGTGAACTCGAGAAATATACGAGGGCCATCCCACATTGACTGTCACTTTTTTCCGATTATTCATGGGGCACCACTTGGCTCATTACAGTTGCATGTATGGAGGAGCTGTGTTCAAAAAGTAAGGTGACTTCATATTTTTATGAAATAATATTTATTTATTCATAAATATTCATGTTTTCCCCTTCCAAGTAATCCCCCCCCCCCCCCTTGTGTATAATACACTAGTGCCAACGCTTCTTCCAATCCTCGAAGCACCTCTCATAAGCACGTTTTGGTACAGCCTTGAGTACTTCCAGTGATGCAGTTTTTCCTTTCTCAATCGTTGAAAATATTCGTCCCTTCACAGACCTCTTCAATTTTGGGAATGGAAAAAAGTGGAAGGGGAGGCAAATCCGGTGAATATCGTGATTGAGGCGTGATTGTATTGTTTTTTGGCCAAAAAATCTCACAAGCAATGATAAAGGAGCAGGTGCAGTGTCATGCAAAAGCCATGAATTGTTTTTCCACAATTCCGGAAGTTTTTCGCGTTTTGCTCTCGCAAACGGCGCATAACGTCAAGGCAATACTCCTTATTTACCATACGATCTTGAGGCAAAAATTTATGATGCACTACGCCACGGGAACTGAAAAAAACAGTGAGCAAAACTGACATTTGATCGAGCTTGGCGTCCTTTTTTCTGTTTTGGCTCTACGGGATGCTTCTATTGGGACAATTGGGACGTTATAACCGTAAACCCATGTTTCGTCACCAGTTATGACCCTTTTGAGCAAATCAGGATCATCACTGACCTCATTCAAGAGCTCGTGAGCGATGCTCATGCGACGGTTCTTCTGATCAAAATTGAGAAGTTTTGAAACAAACTTCGCTGACACACGTCTCAAGCCCAAAACATCCGAATAAATTGCATGACACGAGCCGACCGATATGTCAACATCCTCAGCAATTTCTCTTACGGTAATGCGACGATTTTCCAAAACAATTTTCTTCACAGCTTCGACGTTATCTTTTATTGATGTGCTGGGGCGTCCAGAGCAAGTTTCGTCATTGGCATCTTATTGGCCATCTTGGAAGATGCTTGTACCATTTGTAAACTTTTTTTTTTTTTACTTAAAGCAGACTCACCATATGCCACTGTTAAGATTTCAAGTGTCTTGGAGCACTTGATTCCATTTTTCACACAAAATTTTATGCAAATTCCTTGCTCAATTTTTTATAATAATCGAAAATCTCCGAGCAAACTAAAACACGCTTAACCTTTCTATCCGTCAAAAACAAAGTGTGCTGTACACTTTAAACTGTGAACATATGTTCGAGACATGCGTTCCAACATAACAAAAAATAGATCGATAGTCGAATGAACATTGCCCGCACAATTTGAAAGGTCACCTTACTTTTTGAACAGCCCTCGTATTACTCTGGTGTAAGCGGAGGTGACAGGACTATCACTATAATTTTACTCCTGCACAGTACAGCCTCCTTGCTTAACTGCTGTCATTACGTGAGCCGACAACAAGGAGTGCGATCTTCGGGGGCAGCACTGGACGATGTGGTTTCTGTGGAAGGAGGGTGTAAACGCTGAGGGTACTTACAGGCGCCTGGTAGCAGTTTGTGGTGAGTGTGCATCGTCACGTAATGTGTTCCTGCAAAACGACAACGCTCGTCACTAAACGAGTCGGAAAAGAACGGCTGCCATCGCTAAACTGGGATGCCAGGTACTGCCACATCCACAGTGTTCTTCTAACTGTCTTTTTAACTTCTGCAGGCCCTCCTCTAACTATTTTTCTGGAGTCTGTCGCACTCTGCAGGACAGCTGCTCGTAATTCCACGTAGTCCGCGAAACGATGTCCTCACAGAGGTGTCTTCATAGCCCTAGGTAGGTAGTAATCAGAACGGGGCAAATCAGGAGATGATTATGATTTATGATGATGAATTGGGTTGAGGGGGCGCTCGACGTCACAGTCATCAGCGCCCTGACGAAAAGTCAACATGTAATCTCATGGGTGGGGACGAAGGCTGTCCCCACATGCATGGCGGTCCATAACGTACTTAAGTCTACCGCCCTTCCCCACCAGTTTAGGGATGAGGCCTGATAGTTCACAGAACTTCACCACTCTGTTAACACTGGTATCGGTATCTGCGAGGACGGTGGACAGATCTCCAGCGAGACCAAGGGCCGCCCTATTATCAGTATACAGGACACACGTAGCCACAATATGCTAAACTGAAAGCGGCACGCAACAAACTTCACAAAAAGGTGGATCCTTCCCCCGGAGGAGGAAGCCATGTTTGAAAGGGCTATGCCCCATGCACCGTCTGGTAAGCAAAAACACGAAGTCCGCCAAGCTTTTGTGGTCGGTTTGAGCGACGGCAGTCTTTTGTCCGACACCTGCAACCATTCAGTCTCCCACTGACGCGTGATGCATCTGTCAGAAAATGAAATAATGGCGTGCAACGGTATGGGACATTGATGGACACCACCATCCCAACATGCTTCCTTGGCAGCTTTATCAGCCATGTCGTTGCCCTGTATCCCAACGTGGACAGGTACCCGGCAAAAGATCACCACGTTGCCTCGGCGTTGGAGCCGCTGTAAGCAGTCATGGATGAGCGGAATCAGCGGGTCTACCGGATACATTTGGTGAAGCGCTTGCAGTGCACTAAGAGAGTTGGAACAGACAAGAAAACTCGTACGGTGATGCCTGTGACCCCTCTCCAGTTCCATTAGAATGCCATATAATTCTGCATCACAATTTGTAAATTGTTCTGGAAGACGTACTTTAAAACCCTTATCAAGGAAAACCTCAGAACAAGCGAGAGCATTCCCCTGCTGAGATCCATCTGTACAAATAACGATAAAACTATGGTACATACTTAAAATAGACGAAAACAAAGTTGTAAAAACCATATCTGGAGTACAATTTTTCGGATACTGCGTCAAGGTTAAAATCACTTTGGGCCTCCGAAGACACCAAGGCGGCAGTGCGTTCCAACCCTGTGTGTATTTTCGTGCCGGAGAGATCCAAAATCTTGAGGCAGTCCGTAGCACGTATACCAAATGTCTGGGCCGCTTGGGGCCGATTCCTGAACAGTCGTTCAAAGGTGGGTTGGATCACTGAACTGGGGTGACGCTGAGATTTTCAGCGCCTGTTGAGCCAAAAGGATACGTCGCCGAATCCAGAGTGGTGGTTCACCAGCCTCTGCACACAGACTCTGAACTGGGCTGGTCCGAAAGGCTCCAGTTGATATCCGAATGCCCGCAAAAATCAAGAAAATATGGCGGGTGTAGCACTTTCTCGGGACGGTACACACACTATACACTGCCACAAATCGCCTGTGAATAGCTGCAGTTTTACACCCTCCTTCCACAGGAAACACGTCATCCAGCGCTATCCTTGATGTCACACTCCATGTTGTCCATTCACGTAATGACGGCAGTTGGGAAAGTGGGCTGTACTGCACACGGGTTACACTTCTATAGCCTGGTTTAAATTAGTTGAAAGTTGAAACTTCAAGCATTAGTGGTGCCTTCCTCAAATCAGAGAGCTCAACGTCACGCCCGAACTGTTCGCCATTGCTGAACTGCCACAACGAGTCATCAGTTGACTTACAATTCACTGTCTGGCTGTTTTCTTTAGATCCCGAATCCAGACTCCGGCCCTTTAATTTCGCATTTCACCAAACATGATAACTAATAAAAAAATCATGGGAATGAAATACGCACGATGGGAGCTCTGTGAACAGGGCCTTGTATTGGAACACAGCGTCGCCATTGGAGGACGATCGTTGTACCATGGGATGGACCCGATCACCCAAAATGGTCACATAATCCTCCCCTGTAGTGCGACCTTTGGCGGTCGTGGAGGCCGAGCGGTTCTAGGCGCATCAGTCCGGAACCGCGCGAGTGCACTGTCGCAGGTTCGAATCCTGCCTCGGGCACGGATGTGTGTGATGTCCTTAGGTCAGTTAGGTTTAAGTAGTTGTCAGTTCTAGGGGACTGATGACCTCAGCAGTTAAGTCCCATAGTGCTCAGAGCCATTTGAACCATTTTTTGAAGTGCGACCTTTATGAGTAACGATAAGGCGCATGGAATACTACGACATTGCTGTCCAAACCATCACCGAACCTCCGCCACGTTTGACTCTTAGGACGTAAACTGGGCCAGAAGTTGGAAACACAGTGAAACCAAACTCATCTCAGCAAATCACATTCTACCATTGCTCCGCAGCCCAGGTTTTGTGATTGGCACCACGGTTTCCTCTTACAAGCATTTACACCACTCATGAGTGATATACATACTTATATTGATATGGTGTCTGTTCTTTCGGACATTTCTATGTAAGTATATAGTTCTGGCAATACCGGCTATGACCTCCTCCAGTGGGGATGCACACACATTACCCGGACTCTTACGGGACTTGGTAAGAATGTCTTACACGAGTAATGAGTGTGTTGGGTAGGGACACTACGAATGTAGTGTTTGGACATATACGGTCAGAATGTGGGTCTCGCGGAAGGCATGCGTGAGATAGTCCCTGCAGTCACACTATCCTCTGTGCCCTCGGTGGCTCAGATGGATAGAGCGTCTGCCATATAAGCAGGAGATCCCGGGTTCGAGTTCCGGTCAGGGCACACATTTTCACAAGTCCCCGTTGATATATATCAACGCCCGTCAGCAGCTGAAGGTATTAATATATAATTCTAACTCATGAATGATGGAGTTTCAGCTCACCTTGCGATTCCCTGCTCATAGAGCTCCCTTCGTGTTGTTTGGACCTGACGGCGATTGTGATTGCGGCATTCAGTTCTGCAGTGACTATTGCAACAGTCGTCTTATTTTTTGTCGCCGTCCTCTTCAATGACGGCTCGTCACCGCCACTCAATATACGCCTTCGTCCGCATTGTGACTAAATGGCTGATGTTCCTCCGCTTTTCCTTATATGCAGTGAAATGAAATAAATGATCGTATGGCATTTATTGGCCGGGATATCGCCTTCGCGGTTCGTCCGCCGTGCAAGTCTTTTTAGTTGACGCCACGTCGGCGTGTCAATGATGATAAAAATGGACACACAGCACTCAGTCTCCTGCCGGGAATCGAACCCGGGCCCCCTCGCGTTATAGGCGGTAACGCTACCGCTGCGCTACTTACGCGGACCTTATATGCAGTGTAATCTACGATACGGTGCCTCTTGAAACAAACAGTTGGGCCTCCTTTGTTATGCAAGCACTCACCATGCGAGCACAATCAATTTGCCCAAGTTCGAACGCACTGAGCTCAGACATAATGCACTTAGAACGACACGTTGCGTACACACTACTAGCCAAACAACACTGGATCCTTTAGCACAAAACACGACTCGGCGTCGCATATTCAGTTACTACCATCACAGTAGGTAAGCTTCGTACAACATTGCCTGAAGCCAAACGTTTTGAAGGCGGCAAATAAACATAACAACATAACGTGAAGTGGTGCCGTAGTGCAGTAGTTAAGTTACAGTCTGACGTGCAGAAGGCCGTGGGTTCGAATCTTGGCCGACGATGTTTTTTATTTTCAAACTTTTATCAAAATGTTTACTATTATTATTATTATTATTATTATTATTATTATTATTATTTCCTTCACTTTCTCAGACGTTAAGTCCGGTTAAAAATGGAGTGACGCGGACCTTGATCAAGCGTCACTTCCTTTTAACTGTACGGTATGTGTTATATTGCATTTAGGAACTTTCGGGTAATTGAACATGTATCAATAATTACGGATTTCTGTAGTTGTATATATATGTTTGGATGTAGCTGTATTGCATTGATGTACTGGTGGATATTGTGTGGTATGACTCCTGTAGTTGATAGTATAATTGGTATGATGTCAACTTTATCCTGATGCCACATGTCTGACTTCCTCAGCCAGTTGGATGTATTTTTCAATTTTTTCTCCTGTTTTCTTTTGTATATTTGTTGTATTGGGTATGGATATTTCGATTAGTTGTGTTAATTTCTTCTTTTTATTGGTGAGTATGATGTCAGGTTTGTTATGTGGCGTTGTTTTATCTGTTATAATGGTTCTGTTCCAGTATAATTTGTATTCATCATTCTTCAGTACATTTTGTGGTGTATAATTGTATGTAGGAACGTGTTGTTTTAAAAGTTTATGTTGTAAGGCAAGCTGTTGATTTATTATTTTTGCGACATTGTCATGTCTTCTGCGGTATTCTGTATTTGCTAGTATTGTACATCCGCTTGTGATGTGATCTACTGTTTCTATTTGTTGTTTACAAAGTCTGCATTTATCCGTTGTGGTATTGGGATCTTTAATAATATGCTTGCTGTAATACCTGGTGGTTATTGTTTGATCCTTATTGCAATCATGAATCCTTCTGTCTCACTGTATATATTGCCTTTTCTTAGCCATGTGTTGGATGCGTCTTGATCGATGTGTGGCTGTGTTAGATGATACGGGTGCTTGCCATGAAGTGTTTTCTTTTTCCAATTTACTTTCTTCCTATCTGTTGATGTTATGTGATCTAAAGGGTTGTAGAAGTGTTTATGAAATTGCAGTGGTGTAGCCGATGTATTTATATGAGTGATTGCCTTGTGTATTTTGCTAGTTTCTGCTCGTTCTAGAAAGAATTTTCTTAAATTGTCTACCTGTCCATAATGTAGGTTTTTTATGTCGATAAATCCCCTTCCTCCTTCCTTTCTGCTTAATGTGAATCTTTCTGTTGCTGAATGTATGTGATGTATTCTATATTTGTGGCATTGTGATCGTGTAAGTGTATTGAGTGCTTCTAGGTCTGTGTTACTCCATTTCATTTCACTACTCCAAATGAGTAGGTCAATATTGGTATGGCATAAGTATTTATAGCTTTTGTCTTGTTTCTTGCTGTCAGTTCCGTTTACAGTATTTTTGTTAGTCTTTGTATTTTTCTTTTAGTTCTTCTTTAATATTTGTATTATCTATTCCTATTTTTTGTCTGTATCCTAGATATTTATAGGCATCCGTTTTTTCCATCGCTTCTATGCAGTCGCTGTGGTTATCCAATATGTAATCTTCTTGTTTAGTGTGTTTTCCCTTGACTATGCTATTTTTCTTACATTTGTCTGTTCCAAAAGCCATACTTATATCATTGCTGAATCCTTCTGTTATCTTTAGTAATTGGTTGAGTTGTTGATTTGTTGCTGCCAGTAGTTTTAGATCATCCCTGTATAGCAAATGTGTGATTTTGTGTGGGTATGTTCCAGTAATATTGTATCCATAATTTGTATTATTTAGCATGTTGGATAGTGGGTTCAGAGCAAGGCAGAACCAGAAAGGACTTAATGAGTCTCCTTGGTATATTCCACGCTTAATCTGTATTGGCTGTGATGTGATATTATTTGAATTTGTTTGGATATTAAGTGTGGTTTTCCAATTTTTCATTACTGTGTTTAGGAACTGTATCAATTTAGGATCTACTTTGTGTATTTCCAATATTTGTAATAACCATGAATGGGGTACACTATCAAAAGCTTTTCGGTAATCAATGTATGCGTAGTGTAGCGACCTTTGTTTAGTTTTAGCTTGATATGTCACCTCTGCATCTATTATCAGTTGCTCTTTACATCCTCGTGCTCCTTTGCAACAGTCTTTTTGTTCTTCATTTATAATTTTGTTCTGTGTTGTATGTGTCATTAATTTCTGTGTAATGACTGAAGTTAATATTTTGTATACTGTTGGTAGGCATGTTATGGGGCGATATTTAGCTGGGTTTGCTGCGTCTGCTTGATCTTTAGGTTTCAGATAAGTTATTCCATGTGTAAGCGTATCAGGGAATGTGTATGGGTCTGCAATGTAACTGTTAAATAATTTAGTTAGATGTGAATGTGTTGAGGTGAATTTCTTTAGCCAGAAATTTGCTATTTTATGTTTTCCAGGGGCTTTCCAATTGTGAGTAGAATTAATTGCTTGGGTGACTTAATGTTGCAAAATTATCACTTCAGGCATTTGTGGCATCATCTTGTGTGTGTGTGTTTCTGCTTGTATCCACCATGCATCCCTGTTATGTTGTACCGGGTTTGACCATATGTTGCTCCAGAAGTGCTCCATGTCTGTTATGTTTGGTGGATTGTCTATTTTAATGTGTGTGTTATCTATTGTCTGGTAAAATTTCTTTTGGTTTGTGTTGAATGTTTGGTTATGTTTCCTTCTATTTTCACTTATTTTGTATCTTCTAAGTCGTTTGGCCAATGCTTGTAATTTCTACTTCTTTTCATCTAATTGCTCTATCGCTTCTTGTTGTGAGATTTTACCTAACCATTTTCGTTTTTTTTTCTGACATTTCATTTCTTATAAATTGTGTTAGCTGACCGATGTCTTTTCTCAATTTTTCTATTCTGATCTGTAGCCTGTGTTGCCATGCTGGTTTTGTAGGTTTCTTCTGTGTGTTGGTTGGTTCTGATCTCTGCCTAGTGGGTATATTTAGTGTAGTGAGTGCTCCTATATAAACCAGTAGTTTTAACTCTTCCATAGTTGTGTTTTCATTTATTTTGTTGTGTATGATTGTGTTGATAGTTTTTATTGTTGTTTCGACTTGTGGGTTATTTGGCGGTCTATGGAAGAATGGTCTAATGTCTGTATTTGTGTCTTTGTATTCTATATATGTTAGCTGAAATTTTTCTTCTATATCTAACATCTGTGTCACTTCGTGTTCTATTTGTGCTTCTTCTGGTGGCTGTCTTAAGATTTCGTTTTCCTCTGATTGTTTAATTGATGCGTGTTGTTCTTTGTTTGTTTGCTGTGGGATGTTTGAGTCCATTACTGTATTTTCTTCTTCTGATTGCACATTATTTTGTTACAGTATTTGTTGTACTTCTTGTTTGATGTTTTCTAATTCTGACT
Organism: Schistocerca americana; assembly: GCF_021461395.2. NCBI lineage: Eukaryota > Metazoa > Arthropoda > Insecta > Orthoptera > Acrididae > Schistocerca > Schistocerca americana. Next base: position 152,512,217 of record NC_060126.1, on the reverse strand, counting down.
GGGGTATCCTGTTTTTTTGATTATTACACGAATCTGATCAGCTAGTCGTTGTTCTGTTAAAAATTTTAATTCTGGGTATCTGGTAATAAATGTTGTGTATACTTGTGATCTGTATCCAGTTGTGTTGATCCCTAAGTTTGTTGCTTGGTTGTAACAGAACATGAGGTGTCGGTTAACTTCATCTGACCATCTCATCCTCTGTCTTTGTTTTCCTTCTAGAGTGGTTGCAGGAAGCATATCCTGCAAAACACCTCTATTTGGATTTAAATCATTTTCCGTGTGGATAGCAGTGTCGTTCCCATTGTGGACGGGCATAGGGTTCAAGCGTCATCCCCAACCATGACAGCGCTTGTCCGAAGCTTCATTAGTTCTGTCCTGAACCAACTAATCACACTAAAAAGGGGGGTTAGCCCTCTTAGTGGTTTGTTCTTTTCGTCGCCTTTTACGACTGGCAGAACATACCGGAGGCCTATTCTTTTCCCGGGCCTTATTATTATTATTATTATTATTATTATTATTATTATTATTATTATAAGTTAACTGGTTTATATTTTTTCATGTTTAATCTTTTATCTCACAATTTTCATCACCTTAGTGACTTTATTTGCTCTTATTTTTCTTTCTATCATTCTTTATTTCGTTTGGAATCCGCCTGTGTTGCCTATAATCTGCAAGCGAGTACTAACCAGGACTGATCATCGGTTGGTATCGCGTCAGCTCGTGCAGCGAACGCAAGAAGTTACACTTTGCTTTTAGTGCTGAACCTGATTTTTTTTTTTCTATCTTGAGTTTCCCCGTATAGGTCAGCGTTAATTGCAGTGAACGAAGCGAACGTGATTAATAGTTCTGCTGCAGGCTGTTGGCGGCGGTTTTCTCGAATACACTGCACATCACAAGGTTGTGATTAGGTTAGCACACGGGTGTAAATTCAATGATACAAAACGCGTCGTCTGCTGCATTTCAGTCATCGGTCTGTTAAAAATCTGTGGACAGAGAATCTCGCATTCCCGTCATACCACGCGGCAGCCGCTTGCAACATTGCTCCGCGTTACATAAACAGCATTTAAACACTCGTTAACCGAGCCGCTGCCGATGTGACAACACAGTAGTGGCAAGTGACAGACGTCAAGTGTCAAGTAATTTTAATCAGAGTGTAGCGATTGTCCTGCCACCTAGGTGAGATCAAAGTCCTAGATGCTTGCAATTTTAATCATGAGGCAAATCGCGACCATGAATGATGAGAAAGAATGAAGTGTAAATCAATATGGGACGTTGCTCGTACTGCAGGCTCCATCTCTTCTCAGGACCGCATGTGGCATTTAAGGAGTAATTCGTCCTGCCCTCCATACCCGAATGGAACAGGCAGAAATCACTGTACGGCACCATATAGAGCACTCGCTGCCATGTACTTCACAGTGGTTTGTAATGTATTACTGTAGATGTAGGAGCACCGAAGATTGGTTCTGGAAGTATTTGAGACGTGCTGCGATCAACGGGCATGGATAATTATATTCAGTTAACTGATGATGGAACCACGTGAGATTTCGTTGCATATAATACAGTGTTGGTCAACGCTTTAAGTGCACAAGTATAATATTGCAACGGATGAACCACTGGGATACAGATGAAATTCCTCACGTGTTCGAGTAAAATCTAGCCCGGTCTGGGTGGCCGAGCGGTTCTAGGCGCTACAGTCTCGAACCGCGCGACCGCTACGGTCGCAGGTTCGAATCCTGCCTCGGGTATGGATGTGTGTGATGTCCTTAGGTTAGTTAGGTTTAAGTAGTTGTCAGTTCTAGGGGACTGATGACCTTAGAAGTTAAGTCCCATAGTGCTAAGAGCCATTTGAGTAAAATCTTTGAATCGCGACGAAGCGTTCAGTGCGCTAAATAATCAGGACAGGTTAAACAAATGTGCTGAGTCAGAACCAGAATCCGGAGACCTCTCTTCCATGGGCAGGATTACGCATGCTTCACGAGTCAAGTTACCTCTTCAACAAGCAAACATAGGAATAACAAGCAAACAGGGATAAGTCCCTGCAGTCGCGCTATTCATCTGTGTCCTCGGTGGCTTAGATGGATAGAGCGTCCTCCATGTAAGCAGGAGGTCCCGGGTTGGAGTCTCGGTCGGGGCACACATTTTCAGTTGTCTCCATCGAGGTAGATCAACATCTGTCGGCAGCTGAGGGTTTCAATTAATTCTCATTTATTCTAGAGAATTCAGAATTCTCGGCTCGTGTTTCACTCTCTGCGATAGATACCCTTTGAAATTCCTGTAACCACAGATGAAGACTTTGACAGCAGTTCTGGACAATTAACGACGTGTTCCATGAACCAGTGTGCGCTCAGTTGTTTGAAGATAAACGAAATCAGTATAATACAGAGTGTCCCGCACAAAACCGGTACGCCTTAGCCCGAGATTCAAGTACAAAGAACTAACTAGAAAAGAATAAATAACAGCAACGTTAAAAAACATGTAGTTACCTTCTTACAAGAGCTTCTGTAAGTGGCGGCCATGGGCGTCCAAGCATCGCTGACTTCGTGTGATGACGTTACCAGCAACATGCTGTAATTCTGCAGGCCTGATAATATTAATTTCTCTAGCAATGTTCCGTTTAAGATCTTCGATTATGCGGGGACTGTCACATACGCTTTGCTTTTTAGTGTGCCCCACAAATAAAAATCACATGATGTTAAAAAAGTCCAGGTACCTTTTGCACCAGAGGCCTCTACTGATAAGTCTGTCTTCGGGCCCGCATCTCGTGGTCGTGCGGTAGCGTTCTCGCTTCCCACGCCCGGGTTCCCGGGTTCGATTCCCGGCGGGGTCAGGGATTTTCTCTGCCTCGTGATGGCTGGGTGTTGTGTGATGTCCTTAGGTTAGTTAGGTTTCAGTAGTTCTAAGTTCTAGGGGACTGATGACCATAGATGTTAAGTCCCATAGTGCTCAGAGCCCTCTGTCTTCGGGGAACTCGTTGGTGATGTGGGTCATGCTTTGGTTCGTTGTGTGAGCGGCTGCTCCACATGGTTCGGATTCTGCACACAGCTTGTATGCATCTGCTAACTGGGCATAGAAAGAATCTAAGATCTCTAGATTTTTGTACTGTTTAGGGTGTAATAATGGACTCTTTTTCTTGATCCTCAAATTTCAACTATTGCATCACACTCACACGAAAAGCTTTTAATTCCATCTTCAACTTTTGAAATGCTGTCGTTCTCAGTTGCGTGTAAATTACGATATGTTGATAATTTTTACTTTTGAACCGTCTGTTGGCAGCACAAAACAAAACATAGCATCAGAACAATCCTAGTGCTGTGGAATGTGGAAAACAAACTCAAATGTCAAAAAATATTACAAATAACCGGCCGCTATGGACGAGCGGTTCTAGGCGCTTCAGTCCGGAACCGCGCTGCTGCTACAGTCGCAGGTTCAAATCCTGCCTCGGTCATGGATGTGTGTGATAGGTTGGTTACGTTTAAGTAGTTCTAAGTCTAGGGGACTGATGACCTCAGATGGTAAGTCCTATAGTGCTTAGAGCCATTTGGACCATTTGTTATAAGTACACAGCATGTAGAACGTCATCCACGTAACCTGCCACTGAAGAAACTCTGTAAAGAACAGAGGCGAAATGCGTATGACACGAAAACTGTTTCATTCAGCAGTAATTAGACGGTTCAAAAGTAAAAATTATCAATATATAATAAGTTTTAATTTTATATCTTTTAGTATACGATAACACCAACATGTTGCGCTAACCTCCTTATCGACTTGCGGGGTGTTCTCGTAATGTCCATGCGAATTCTTTCTATAGTTTCAGATATCCTCACCGTCGGTCGCCTATTAGTACGCACATTCTGAAGAAATCCTACAGCCCTCTATTTCTCATAGACCTTGTGCAGTACTGGTCGTGGGGTGTTTCCTACCAGGGCACTTGCTTGAAACACTTTTTAACATTCCTTGATGGAGCCTGTTCTTATGTAATACTCTACATCAACAACTTGCTGTTCTAATGCGAAATGCCCCATTTCTGTAACAACTCAATGAACTTCTCACAACTGAAGCCGAACACACGGCTGCACTCAACTTTCCGATAAAATGCAATGTAGCCAACTTTCGAGCCAGTGTTACCATTTCACAAGCAATTCGACTAGAGATGATGAACCGGTACGTGACGCGTGTCGGTTATATGTGGGACACCCTGTATAATAAACTATAAGACCCCTACAATTAGACCGCTTTGAACTGCAGTACTTTTTATGTTTTAAAATTGCAGTCCTGTGAAAGTACAGTGCCATTGCCGATGGTTTTCGTCAAAAGAGGGCCTTGTAAACAATAATGGTTGGATAGTAGGTTTAAAGAAAATTTCGAAAAATTTGTATGTAAGGAGAAAAAATTACGAATACAAGATTTTAAGAGTTGATAAGAGATGAAAAGAAACATTGTTTGCATGACGAAATGTCACAAGTGCACGATCTCCTAGCTAAGGATCCACGAATATTTTGACGCTTGTGATGTTCAGACCGTGTTCAAGATTTTCTGTGATTAATACTGTCGTAGAGATGTTGCTGACCTATGGATTCGTTCTTTGTCGGGTGAGATGAAGTGTTTAGAGTACCGACACACACTCCAGAAGAGATAGTTGCCCCTTTAGCTGAAGCTGCAGTCATTATTCGTGAAATATTTGGTTGTTTTGAGCGTGTTAGACAATCATTAGCAGGCATATGCGAGCTGTGTACTGATGAAAACGGACGAAAGTTTCAGCAATTTCAGCAATAAGTTCATGGAATCCTAGCGGGGAATTTTTATTTTTTAGATTAGATGATTCTCGCGCATCTCATAGCTTTACTCGTCAGCCTCGTGATCAACTGCTTACCATTCCGTTAATCGCTATAGTTACTATCATATTTTAAAATGAAGTAAGCTGCCGCAAGAAAGTCGAGTAGTTTGCAATGAAAAATAAAGTTCGCTATGAATCTGCGGTTGGCGCACGTTAGGTCTTACGTTGCTGCGTACCGAATGTAGTTAACACACTGAAGTTTTCTTTAAACTTGGTATGGTATCTATAGTCCCCTCTGATATAGAGAAAATGGATTGTATATAGCGCGCGCATTCACATTGTCCCACTCATGTACCGACATGATAAAGAGAATGAAATCTTCGTAACACCCTTTCATCTCAAACAGTTTGGGGTACGGAAACGATATTTTGGCAAATGATAGTAATGCACAAGTAAATGCAGATTTTTTTTTAATGGCGCAATGTAATTTTTAAGGTCACTAACAATTGGTTAAGCGAGAACTGTTACAGGTTTCTAGAAACCAGAAGTAGTTTTCTTTACATGGCTCTGACATTCAGGTTTCTAGAAACCAGAAGTAGTTTTCTTTACATGGCTCTGACATTCACAATAGGCTTCATAACCACTGTAAGAATTGTTGAACCAACGACCAAAGCGTGGGATTGCCTCCAATTACTCCACATGCGAGTGACTTCTGAAGATGATTATCTAAATGCCGTAAATGGTTTAAATAACAAACAGAACTTTCCAAATGCAGTCAGTGATGTTGACAGGAAACAGTCATCTAAAATGCCCAGAAAAACCTGCTACCATGTTTTATAGTTACGAACATTTGCATTCAATCTTACTACAGGCAGCTGCAAATGCTCATGGGAAATTCATTCCAATCGATGTGGGGCAGTATGGGGAGGAAAGCGATGGTTTCGATTTCATTCTTATAGTGTGTATCGCTTGATGCAAAAAGGGAAGCTCAGTGTACCGCCAGACCCTCCACTACCAAATACATCAGTTCTATTGTTCTTTTTATTCAAAAAATGGCTCTGAGCACTATGGGACTCAACTGCTAAGGTCATTAGTCCCCTAGAACTTAGAACTAGTTAAACCTAACTAACCTAAGGATATCCCAAACATCCATGCCCGAGGCAAGATTCGAACCTGCGACCGTAGCGGTCTTGCGGTTCCAGATTGCAGCGCCTTTAACCGCACGGCCACTTCGGCCGGCTTCTTTTTATTCATTGGAGATGAGGCATATCCGCTGTTGAGGCATTTTATCAAATCTTACAGTCAACGGGTTTAGATGCAGGGAAATAGTATTTCGACAAATGCCTTCCTTGACCACGATGATTGATTAAAATTGCTTTTGGAATAATGAGAACCAAGTGGAACATATTTTGAAGGCCAATAGGAACTTGACCACAATTTGCTGGCGATATTTTGAAATGTGCTTATTTTTTCACACAACACTGTCACTGACCAAGAAGACTCTCCAACTGCCAGTGAAGGATATATAGCAGAAATCGAGCGTCCTGTGCAAGACACTTAGCAGGCAGGACGAAGTTTTAACAGAGCAACAAATGAAGCTCTCCAACTGAAGAGATGGTTTTGCAAAACTTTGCTCACAATGAAACACGATTTTCATGTGTTTGTCATTTATGTTCTTTTTACCGCCTCTTGTTTTAATGCAACGAAATAAAGGGGAATGTATCCTGTACTTTTAGTCAGTAATTTTGTTGCCAACTCATCACATAACTTTTCCAATCTGAATCAGTTGTGCCGGCGGGAGTGTCCGAAAAAAAAAAAAAAAAAGAAGAGGTTCTAGGCGCTACTGTCTGGAACAGCGCGACCGCTACGGGCGCAGGTTCGAATCTTGCCTCGGGCATGGATGTTTAAGATGTTAGGTTTAAGTAGTTCTAAGTTCTAGGGGACTGATGACCTCAGAAGTCCCATAGCGCTCAGAGCCATTTTTTTTGATCAGTTGTGATGATTCTGCTGTCGCGGTTTCCATAAAGGTCTAGAGTAAGATTTTCACTCTGCAGCGGAGTGTGCACTGATATGAAACTTCTTGGCAGATTCAAACTGTGTGCCGGACTGAGACTAACTCGGGACCTTTGCCTTTCGAGGGCAAGTATTCTGCCATCTGAGCAAAGGTCCCGAGTTCGAGCCTCGGTCCAGCATACAGTTTTAATCTGCTAAGAAGTACCATAAAGATCACTAAGCAAAAATTGTTGCTATCATGGTGTTCGCTGATACCATTACTCAACAGTACAACAATAGAAAACCAAGCGCCAGCAACAGTCCTGATTCTGCTACCCACAGCAACAGGCGAATACTGCCAGCTCTGGTCACCTCTTTCAGAAACATATATGTTTGTTTTCCGCAATGCCGCTCTTCTCCGTGACGCTACGCTTGCAGCGCCGTTATAGTCACGCGCACTGAGCAGCTCTGGTTTGTTTCGACAGTACTGCTCTGCTTGGAGAGCCGCGCCACCCTCAGCATAAAGAGCCGCTCCAGTATAATGGCAGCATTAACTTGCTCAAATACACAAAAAAGCAAACAGGCGCATTTAAATATAATTGAGGTTGATACATATGTCCGTAGCGTTTTTCCATAAGTTTTGATGTCGCGACTGTAGAAACCATGTGGTTTTGAGCCAAGAACACGCCGAGCCATGTTCGGAGTGCATTTGCATCAAGAAAGGAAGTTCCTGAAAGGTTGTTTGACAGAGAGCCGAAAAGGTGAATCTGAGCGCTAAAGATAAGGTGAGTAAGGTGAGTGCGGAATGACTTCCCAAACCAACTCCTGTATAGTGCTTTTTGTCTAGCAGAAAGCGGCGTTATCGTGATTAGTATCACTTCACGCAGTCTTCCTGGTGGTTGTTCTTGCATTGTGTGTACAGGACGTCCCTGTTGTTAACAATAGATGTCAGGAGTGACGGTTCCACCTCGGAGAAGCAATTCGTAATACACCACATCGTAATACACCACATCGTAATACACCACATCGTAATACACCACATCGTAATACACCACATCGTAATACACCACATCGTAATACACCACATCGTAATACACCACATCGTAATACACCACATCGTAATACACCACATCGTAATACACCACATCGTAATACACCAGATGAATAACACTATTTTTTGTGGAATGCCCGCAGATCTTTGTAGGGGGAGGTACTGCTTTGTTTGGGCACAACCATTCCTTTCTTTTCCTTGGGTTACGATAAAGGCACCATTTCTCGTCACCAGGATACGAATGGTCGGTGTTGATCACAAACCAACTGATGACGAGCCATCAGAGATGCACATACAGCCGCCCCTTATTTTTGTTATTTTGGCTTAGAGCATGCAGTACCGATAAAGCCAATTTTTGAACCTTCCCCACTGCATGAAAATATCGCACGATGATGGAATGATCACAGTGCATCATATTTTTCCAGTTCTCAAAACCGTTCAAACGTGTGTAAAATCTTATGGGACTTAACTGCTAAGGTCATCAGTCCCTAAGCTTACACACTACTCAACCTAAATTATCCTAAGGTTGCGTTTAAACGATCTCCATCAAACCACCAAACTTTTTCTGAACGTGGAGAGTCACTAATGTTAAAACTAAAATCCTTAAAAAGAGAAAACCATTTTCTTGCCGTGCTCTGCCAGTGACATTACCCCTATGCGTGGCGCAAATGTTTGTGGCTGCCTCTGCTGCTGTCACCCCTCTACTGAACCCAAACAGAGGAATATGTTGGAAATATTCCAATTTCTTCACTTCACTTTCTAGCATCCACATCTCCACTCACTATCTCCAGATGACAAAATGACAGCATGTAAATTTAGACAGCAGCAGCGACTTACAAATAAAAAATGGCGATCCATAAAAAAACCTATAGCAACCGGAATACCAGCATGCAAAACAAAAAAGTTGCGAACTTATGCATCAACCTAATAAGTAGCCGTACGTTGGTAGCAAAGTTAATTGTACTGGTTCGATGTTCTTAAACGTCATGCACTGCAATACATAGTTCGGAGCAAATACTGGCAAAAGTCCAACTGGTCATCAGTAGGTGACATAACTTCTTAAGACTTAGTTGCTTAGAAGCATCTGAAATCAGATACGAGACGCGTTCCAGAATCAACGACCAGCTGTCTGGAAAGCGACTGATTCCACCTTATGGTGTGCGGCAGAGGGTATTTTGTGAGCCATTGTCACCTCCCCCCCCCCCCCCCCCCCCTTCCATGTTCCAGTTGCGAATGGGCGGCAAGAACGAATGTTGGTATGTCTCTATGCGAGAGGTTCGAGTTCTCCCTCGGGCATGAGTGTGTGTGTGTGTGTGTGTGTGTGTGTGTGTGTGTGTGTGTGTGTTGTTCTTAGCATAAGTTAGTTTAAGTAGTGCGTAATTCTAGGGACCGATGATGGTTCAAATGGCTTTAAGCACTATGGGATTTAACATCTGAGGTCATCAGTTCCCTAGACTTAGAACTACTTAAACCTAACTAACCTAAGGACATCGCACACATCCATGCCCGAGGCAGGATTCGAACCTGCGACCGTAGCAGCAGCGCGGTTCCGGACTGAAGCGCCTAGAACCACTCTGACAACGGCCGACCAGGGACCGATGACCTCAGCAGTTTGGTCCCTTAGGAATTCATACACATTTGAACATTTCTGTTAATGGTAAACAGCACTGTAATGCATTTCACCCGTCTTTCAGCGTCTCCAATAGAAGTTGAGTCAACATCGTCGTGACGTTTTCGCGCTTACTATACGAGGTCTGTTCAAAAAATGCAGGAACATTCGTAATTCCACGTCAGTGGCGCGTTGCACCGAAATGCGGTTGGCATCCCTGCACATGCCTGTGTTTAACGTGTGACTGTGGAAAGTTTCGTTGTTGTATGTTTGTTATTGTTTAGTTCAAGTGGTTCAAATGGCTTTGAGCATTATGGGACTCAACAGCTGAGGTCATCAGTCCCCTAGAACTTAGAACTACTTAAACCTAACGAACCTAAGGACATCACACACATCCATGCCCGAGGCAGGATTCGAACCTGCGACCGTAGCAGTCCCGCGGTTCCGGACTGCAGCGCCAGAACCGCTAGACCACCGCGGCCGGCTATTGTTTAGTGCTGTATTGAGTAAAAGAATGTATTTCACGGTTCGCGAATTTTGAGACGGCAGGTTTAGAGGAGCGACGCTTCTGAATTATATTTTGCGTGGAAGTCAAACACACCAAACGAGGCAGGAAGCCCACGGCGATGAGTGCTTAAACCCTACTCAGTGTCACGAATGATTCCCACGGTTTAAAAATGGCCGGACAGAAGTTAAAGATGACCCTCGTTCAGGACATCCTTCGACGTCTACGGACGACGCCCGTGTCAGGAAACGAAAGGAAATTGTGCAATCCCGTCGGAGACTGACTGTCCAAGAAACTGCAGAAGAATGTAACATTCCTGTTGCATCATGTCATGAAATCTTGACAGCATCTTGGAACGCCTCTTGTTGCCGCCTAGTTAGACCCACGGCTCATGAGACAAGACCAGAAAGACCTTCGCCTCGCAGACTGTGAAGAGTCTTGGATCGCGCAAATGAGAACGCGATGTTCCTTAAGAGAATCATATAACTGGTAATGAGACGTGGGTCTACGGTTGTGATGTTGAGACAAAGGTCCGGTCTTCACAAGAGGCGCGAAATGTTCCCCAAGACCAGTTCGTTAGGTCAGCTCAAATGTCAAAACAATGCTGATGGTTTTCTTTGACTTCGAAGGATTATTTCATCATGAATTCGTGCCACAAGGACTAATTGTTAATCAATCGTACTATCGGGACGCGCTGCGACGCCTGGGAGAAAATGTGAGAAGGAAACGGCCTGAAAAAGTGGGAGAAAATTCATGGCTCTTGTATCACGATAATGCTCCCGCATATTCATCCCCGTTGGCGCGTGACTATCCCACAAAAAACGAAATCACCGCGCTGCCTCATCGTTCGTACTCTCCAGACCTGCCCGTGCGGACAATTTCCAAAGTTGAAAACCCCATTGAGAGGACGAAGATTGGCAATGATAGACGAGATAAAAGAAAATTCGTAGACGGCGCTTCTCATGACCTAGGAAGAGACGTACCAAGACTGCTGTCTGAAGTGGAAACGGCATTGGGAGAGGTATCAATTGTGAAGGAGAGCATTTCGAAGGACACCATGCACAGTAAGTAAAAGGTAAGCGTAGAAAAATTTTGTGGGCATAGTTCCGGATTTTTCTGAGCAGACCTCGTATGAACATGTAGCGGAAGGCGCTGCTCTTCTTAGAGCCTTCTCTATTTCCTCTATCCTATATGGTATGGGTCCCAGACTCACGAGGGTTTTTAAACTACCTGCTTTGTGAGAATGCAACACTTCCTAAGGATTCTTCTAATAAATCTGAGTGAGATATCTGCCTACATGAGATTAGTTTTACGTAGTACTTCCCTTTAAATCGCTCCACGCACATACTCCTACACATTTAATGGACAAAATTGTTTCCAGTGAGTCCTGCGATCTTATACCCATACAGTAATGGGTATTTCTGCCTACTTATGCGCAGTACGTTACATTTGTTTATATTGAGAACCAATTGCCAGTCCCTGCACCAAGCATCTTCCCGCATTGCGATGCATGCTTCTTGCGTTGCAACTTGTCTAAACTGTTTATCGTTCATGTTTCACTCCCATACACTCTAAACAAATACTTTTATGAAAGACTTCCTCACACTTAAATCTATACTCGATGTAAACAAATATAGCCTCTTCAGAAATGCTTTTCTTGCCTTTTCCAATATACATTTTAAATCCTCTCTACTTCGGCCATCGTCGGTTATTTTGCTGCCCAAAGAGCAAAACCCATCTACTGCTTTAAGTATCTCGTTTCCTGACTTCATTCCCTTAGCATCATCTGATTTAAATCGACTACATTCCATTATCCTAGTTTTGCTTTTGTTGATGTACATCTTATATTCCCTTTTCAACACACTGTCCACTCTGCTCAGCTGCTCTTCCAAGTTCTTTACTGTTTGTTCAACGTACAGATTGAATAACATAGAGGATAGGCTACAACCCTGTCTCTCTCTCTCTTCTCAACCACTCCTCTTTCATGCCCTTCGACTCCCGTAACTGCTGCCTGATTGCTGTACAAGTTGTAAATAGACTCTCGCTCCACGTATTTTACTCCTACTACCTTCAGAATTTCAAAGATTGTCAAACATTGTGAAAAGCTTTATCTACGTCTATAAATGCTATAAACATTGGTGTGCTTTTCCCTAACCTACCTTCTATGAGAAGCCATAAGATCAGTATTGCGTCTTCCTACGTTTTTCCGGAATCTAAATGACCTTCCCCGACGTCGGCTTCTGCCAGCTTTTCCATTCTTCTGTAAAGAATTCGTGTTAGTATTTTGCAACCAAGACTTCTTAGACTGATAGTTCGGCAGTTTTCACACTCGTCAGCGCCTGCTTTCTTTTGGAATTGGTACTATTATATTCTTCTTGAAGCCTGAGGCTATTTCACCTGTGTCACACATCTTGCATACCAGATGGAAGCTTTTTGTCATGGCTGGTCCTCCCAAGGCTATCAGTAGTTCTGGCGGAAGGTCGTCTACTCCCTGGGCCTCGTCTGGAGTTCATCTTTCAGAGTACACTCAAATTCTTGTCGCAGTCTTACATCTCGTACCTGATCATCTACTCCACACGTCCACTTTCCTTTCTATAACATTGCCTTCAAGTTTATCTCCTTATTACACTCCTCCCAACTTTCAACTTTCCCTTCTTTGCTTAGGACTAGTTTTCCATCTCAGCACTTTATATTCATACAGCTGCTTCTCTTTTCCTCGAAGGCCTCTTTAATATTCCTGTACGCGGTGTCTGTCTTTCCTCTAGTGAAATGTGGTACTGAGTCCTCACATTTGTGCTACATATATTGTCGAAAATTATGCTCCTGTGACACTCCCTTGGGATACGCCTGAATTTACTTATATGTCTCCCTTAAGAATGGCATGCTATGTTCTGCGTCCCGATCCCTGCGCAACAACATGCACAGAGTCTCTGTGCATGTGCAGCCAATCTTATTTCCACTGTTGTTGCTTTTTGTTTGTGGGACGGCTAAAATAGTTACGAAAATGAAGAATCCCAGTCGTCTAACTTAGAGGCAATTTTTAATTTGTGAACGGTTTCTCGACCTAAAAGGAAATAATGCGGCTAAAATTCGCCGTAAACTACATGGTAGTTATGGATCTTTGTCAATGACTGAATGAACGAATGATACGGACTGTAAGGAAACCTGTATGGATGAGGAATATGAAGGAATTAGTGATAGGCTCATTGTCCAGGCAAAATAATTTGTTGAACATGTGAATAAAACAGTGCTGGAAAATTACCGCTCCACAAATTATTCAACTCGTTACGGAACTTCTTTAAGTGTCTGACAACATAGCAACGAATTTTTATGGAGAAACTGAATTATTCGAAACTATTTGCAGCAATACCAGCAAAAAAATTTGTGTACAGACGCTTAATTCACACAAATAATAAAAATTGAGCATGCATTTTTGGTTCCATACCAGAAGGATACAAGATAATTTATTTTTTGACATTGGCAAAGGCTATAGGAAATGGGTTTCTTACAACCATGATGTGTGTAAACGGCATCCAATGTAGCGGCGTGACTAATTCCTCATATACGAAAAACTTCCAACACACTATCTGCACAAAAAATTGTGTATTTTGTCGTCGCCTGACGTTGGCCGGTTATATGATTATTCTACTCTAGGGCAGGAAAAGGAATGAAATCTTTCTACAGTGAACAGCTTTCAAATATTTACGTGTATCTATTCGGAGATATTTGAGGAGAGTGAGGGATACATTTAGTTGTCGAGCAGACAGATTCATTCAGGGATTGAGAGAATATAATTCTTTCCTGAAAAATTTCACTTAGGATCGCCCTTGCCATGTTGAACTGATAGAAAGAAAAGGGGGTGGGACGAGTCGAGCGGAAAAAGGCATAAATTGTCCTAGATTTGCTTCCACGTTACACTATTCTTCAAATTTAACTATGTGATTACTCATATTCTAACTTGACAATTTGTTTTTTTGCCAAGAAATTTGGTTCAAACATGGAAGTGATCTTTGCCAGCAATAAGACTTTTTGCAGTGTGAGAAACAATTTCTCGAACACAACCACAAAAATGAAAAATCGTCGAACCAAATGTATAGCTACGTACCGCGTATACCTTGAGAATTAAAGTGAGGTTTTTGTTCTAAACAAAAATCACTTGCTTTTTGCACAACATTGTCAAAAGTCGAAAGTGTCGTCAAACACCCGGAAAATTAGACGCCCCATTCAGAACCGACGTAAGGGATAGCTGAGACTTGGAATTTTCTCGACTGACGGAAATGGAATATCTATATACTACCACCCGCAATGGCCAGACGATTCAGAAGTTTGTGCGGCAACGTCTCCAAATCCTGCGGGGCGCCGATGACCTCGCTATTGAGCGCCCTATATATACCACGTCGCGAATATTCTGACTTCTAAAAGGGTCCGATTCTTGCAGCGGAATCTTACAGCTAAAGGAAGCGGCGAACGTCAGAAACCAGTCATCACCTCTAACACACTGTTTCTGGTATGACAGTCTGCTGTGAATGGTACAAACAGAACAAACGCCGCGAAGACAGACAAATGCCATGATTACAAATGGTCAGTTTAGGATAGGTATGTGCTGTCGTGTGTATTTAGGACCAAGACGTGATTAGGCTGTTTCCCCCTTTTTCTCCATTTACTATGAATCAGTACAGAAGTGAGAATTCATCCTAAGACCATTTAGGCGTCCTTGATTTCAGAGGCAGGCCACTATGCCAACACTTGGAACCCGCCACTCTGTAAGTGGTTCACAAATCACCGTTCCGTGTTTTTCCACTGGTCAAGGCAGTTCAGTATCAAGGTTAACGACCAGTGTGTGGTGCAATTATGTAAGCTTTTCGAAGCCGCAACAACGAACAAAAGTGTGTATCCTTCGCATACAATTCGTCTTCGATCGGTGAAAAGTGCCAACTGACTAATCAGTGTAAAAGTATCTATTATGAAGTACGTAGCGAGAAATGCAGTTAGTTTCTTTACCATCAGGCTACGATAACTACGTTTTCGACATGAAGTTGCAGACGCCACTTGCCTACAGACATTTTCCTTAAACTGCCTGCTAGGTCACTGCAAGGACGTCAAGTAAGTGAGTTATGTAAGCATTTGTGAACCAGCAAAGGTAAAAGGTTAAGAGTACTACCAGATTACAGCCTTTATGCGTGGCTGCTCGCCAGCGTACTTCTCGGCCTACAAATAACTTGCAAATGAGTTGAGATTTTTCTAGGCTTTTAAATCCACCGCACACTATCAGATTTTGCGGAGGATTCTAAGTGTAGCAGTACCATCGCCAATCCATGTCCTACTTTCCGATTTCATTTGCGAATGATGCGCGGGAAGATAGGGTGCCTGAACGCCTCCTTATGAACTCTACAGGTTGTAATGTGACCTGTATAATCATTCCGAAAGAATGTATGCACAGCGCAATGTTCTTTGACTCAATGCGAGCTACCTTAATTTTAAGACTAAGGAGTTATGTGGTGCGTATCGTCTTTCTCCTAGGTCTCCGACTTGAGTTGTTGAGAATTGATATATCACTGTCTAATAAATCCAGTTTTGTAAGAGCCAACCAAGTACCGAATAGATGAGACTACAGTGAACTCCATCGTGGGAGAGCTCCATTTACTCAATTTTATTTCAATAAATCATTCTATTCTATCTGCTCTGCAACTCCTCTTTGTGCCAGACATAAGGACGACGGTAACTTTCGCTTGATGTGTCGCTGCCAAGATACACAGCTCGATGAAACTTTGACCCTTACACCGGAAGACCTGCTACAATATAGTACAGAAGGTAACAAAGATATATGCAATGAGACGAACGGAAATGGCACTTTCAAAGACAATTACACTCATGCTCATAAATTAAGCATATTCTGATACATGGTGAAACAACGCTCTGGTGGGCGGTTTGCGGGTTTAAATCATCTCGGGATATGACCATGCGGTGCATTTGACATGCGGTCGTAGCATGGTGGTGCTGGCAGCAGTCCACATATGCAGAGGTGTGTTGGTGCATGTCAGAGTACGGTGCAGCGAGTAAGTGTGCACACGTTTTCAGACGTGCTAATGGTGACTGTGTGTTGAAATGAAATGAAATGTCGTGTGACGAGGGCCTCCCGTCGGGTAGACCGTTCGCCTGGTGCAAGTCTTTCGATTTGACGCCACTTCGGCGACTTGCGCGTCGATGGGGATGAAATGATGATGATTAGGACAACACAACACCAAATCCCTGAGCGGAGAAAATCTCCGGCCCAGCCGGGAATCGAACCCGAGCCCTTTGGATTGACAGTCTGTCGCGCTGACCACTCAGCTACCGGGGGCGGACACTGTGTGTTGAAAACTTCTCAAAGAACACATATTGATGACGTTGTGAGGGGTAGAATACTATAGCAACTGGAGGCTGGTCATACACAGCAGGTCGTAGCACAGGCCCTCCGTGTGCCACAAAGTGTGATTAAGATTATAGCAACGATTCCAGCAGACAGGAAACGTGTCCAGGCGCTACAGTACGGAACGTCCACAGTGTACAACACCACAAGAAGACCGACATATCACCATCAGTGCCCGCCGACGACCACGGAGTACTGCAGGTAGGCTTGCTCCGGACCTTACCGCAGCCACTGGAACTGTTGTCTCCAGAAACACAGTCTACAGACGACTGAACAGACATGGTTTATTCGCCCGGAGACCTGCAAGGTGCATTCCGCTGAACCCCGGCCACAGGAGAGCCGGTAAAGCCTGGTGTCAAGAACGCAGTATATGGCCATTGGAACAGTGGTCCCAGGTTATGTTCACGGACGAGTCCAGGCATAGTTTGAACAGTGATTCTCGCCGGGTTTTCATCTGGCGTGAACCAGGAACCAGATACCAACTCAATGTCCTTGAAAGGGACCTGTATGGAGGTCGTGGTTTGATGGTGTGGGGTGGGATTACGATTGGTCACGTACACCCCTGCATGTCTTTGATAGAGGAACTGTAACAGGTCAGGTGTATCGGGACGTCATTTTGCAGCAGTATGTCCGCCTTTTCAGGGGTGCAGTGGGTTCCACCTTCCTCCTGATGGATGATAACGCACGGCCCCACCGAGCTGCCATCGTGGAGGAGATCCTTGAAACAGAAGGTATCAGGCGAATAAAGTGGCCTACCTGTTCTACAGACCTAAACCCCATCGAGCACGTCTGGGATGCTCTCAGTCGACGTATCGTTGCTGGTCTTCAAACCCCTAGGACACTTCAGGAACTCCGACAGGTACTGGTGCACTGTTCGACCACCTGATCCAGAGTATGCCAACCCGTTGTGCGGCCTGTGTACGCGTGCATGGTGATCATATCCCATACTGATGTCGGGGAACATGCGCAGCAAACAGTGGCGTTTTGTAGCACTTGTGTTTCGGGACGGTTTTTTCGACTTATCGCCAATACCGTGGACTTACAGAAATGCGTCGCGTTTGTTCGCTGTGAGAGTATGCTACACTACTGGCCATTAAAATTGCTACATCACGAAGAAGACGTGCTACAGACGCGAAATTTAACCGACAGGAATAAGATGCTGTGATATGCAAATGATTAGCTTTTCAGAGCATTCACACAAGGTTGCCGCCGGTGACGACACTTACAACGTGCTGACATGAGGAAAGTTTCCAACCGATTTGTTATACACAAACAGCAGTTGACTGGCGTTGCCTGGTGAAACGTTGTTGTGATGCGTCGTGTAAGGAGAAATGCGTACCATCACGTTTCAGACTTTGATAAAGGTCGAATTGTAGTCTATCGCGATTGCGGTTTATCGTATCGCGACATTGCTGCTTGCGTTGGTCGAGATCCAATGACTGTTATATGGAATCGGTAGGTTCAGGAGGGTAATACGAAACGCCGTGCTGGATCCCAACGGCGTCTTATCACTAGCAGTCGAGATGACAGGCATCTTATCCGCATGGCTGTAACGGATCGTGCAGCCACGTCTCGATCCTTGAGTCAACAGATGGGGACGTTTGCAAGACAACAACCATCTGCACGAACAGTTCGACGACGTTTGCAGCAGCATGGACTATCAGCTCTGAGACCATGGCTGCGGTTACCCTTGACGCTGCATCACAGACAGGAGCGCCTGCGATGGTGTACTCAATGACGAACCTGGGTGCGCGAATGGCAAAATGTCATTTTTTCGGATGAATCCAGGTTCTGTTTACAGCATCAGGATGGCCGCATCCGTGTTTGGCGACATCGCGGTGAACGCACATTGGAAGCGTGTATTCATCGCCATACTGGCGTATCACGCAGCGTGCTGGTATGGAGTGCCATTGATTACACGTCTCGGTCACCTCTTGTTCGCATTGACGGCACTTTGAACAGTGGACGTTACATTTCAGGTGTGCTATGACCCGTGGCTCTATCCTTCATTCGATCCCTGCGAAACCCTACATTTCAGCAGGATAATGCACGACCGCATGTTGCAGGTCCTGTACTGGCCTTTCTGTATGCAGAAAATGTTCGACTGCTGCCCTGGCCAGCACATTCTCCAGATCTCTCACCAACTGAAAACGTCTGGTCAATGGTGGCCGAGCAACTGGCTCGTCACAATACACCAGTCATACTCTTGATGAACTGTGGTATCGTGCTGAAGCTGCATGGGCAGCTGTACCTGTACACTCCATCCAAGCTCTGACTCATGCCCATGCGTATCGAGGCCGTTATTACGGCCAGAGGTGTTTGTTCTGGGTACTGATTTCTCAGGATCTATGCACCCAAACTGTGTGAAAATGTAATCACATGTCACTTCTAGTATAATATATTTGTCCAATGAATACCCGTTTAACATGTGCATTTCTTCTTGGTGTAGCAATTTTAACGGCCAGTAATGTATTAACGCTAGTTTTGTGTGGCACCACATTCTACAATTATCCTTAATTTATGAGCACGAGTTTACATTTAGGTTACCGCAGTTCATAATGCTCCCTGGATATAAAAAAAGGTGGGAGGTGTGTGATTACCATGAATGGCAAAGCATGCTCTGAACGGTGTTCCCACGCTGCCACGGGGGTTGCTAGTGAGTTGTTCTGGGAGCATGTTCTGTTTGTCTACCAGTGCAGTTCACAACTGCCGGACGGTCGCTGCGCTGCACGTGGACGTGCTGCCTTACGTCTCCCCACAGCATCCCACACATGCGCGGTGGGAGTAAGTGGGTGGAACGGGCAGGCCAGTCCATTCGCTGAACATCTCTCGTACCAAGAGCTCCTCCGCCTGTACTGTTCTATGCGGTCGCGAATTGTAACCCATAAGAAATGAAACCAGGCCGAATCCGCACCTGAAAAGATGCGAATGGGGAGGGCGTGCATTGTCGTAACGTTCATCGGTGGTTGCGCCGCCTTTAGTGAGTTGGAGGTCAGTACGCCCTTGCAACATTATGCCCCCTCACATCGCAATATCTGGACCACCAAACCGATCACGTTCGACAATGCTCGAGGTACTCTCATACAGCAAGGCGAGATGTGGGAAGACGTACTACAACCAGGAACATGATCATTTGGGTCACCCAAGTGTTATGGTGTGGGGAGACATGATCACCGGATAATGTGACTGAAACTGTGTCCCTTCCTCTTGTGCGTCTTTTCAGTGGTACATTCGACACTGACTTCTTTCTTCTGGATAGCAATGCGCTACTTCATCGAACAATACAAGTGTAGGAGCTCTTGCAACATTATGCCCCCTCTTGTAACAAGAGGGTATTTGTTGAATGGACTGGCCTCCCCAATCACCCAACTTCAATCCCATGGAGCACATGCACCACAGACTGTCCAGCAGATGTCAACCGTGCTGCTGGGGAAATGGAACGGCCTACCACAAGAACTCCTTCCAGCCTCGTGACCTGAATGGGAGGATGCTGCACAGTATGCACAGCTGTCGGTGGTGATCACACATCCTATTAAAAACCATTTCCCACCATTTTTAATGTCCAGAAGATTATCATGAATCACGATGACTTCTGTGTACGCCGGCCGGTGTGGCCGGGCGGTTCTAGGCGCTTCAGTCTGGAACAGCAAGACCCCTACGGTCGCAGGTTCGAATCCTGCCTCGGGCATGGACGTGTGTTTAAGTAGTTCTTAGTTCTAGGGGCCTGAGAACCTCAGATGGTAAGCCCCATAGTGCTCAGAGGCATTTGAACCATTCTGAATTTTCTTTGTATAAAAGTTCCATTCCGTTCATCTCGTTACGTATTTCTTTTAGATGCCTTCAGTACTATACTATAGCAGTTCTTTCTGCATATAGCCCAAGTTTCATCGAGCTACGTTACTTGGCAAACATACTGAGCTGTGGACGCGCCAGTTTGCTGTCGCCCATATCGAATATCTTTAGCTGTGGCCCTGCTTTGCATGTCTTTGGCCGTCGCCTAGGAACGAGAGCATCCCGTCCCACGAGGTGCTGGGCCAGTGGACTTTTCTTTGTTGTTATTCCATCGCCCCCATGCCCAATAACGGCGGCGGGGAGGGCGGGGGCGGGCTGTCGGCGGTACAGTCAAACTGCTCTTCAGCCAGTTTACAATGAAAATTAAATGAGGCGTAAATGCAAGAAAAAGAAAGGCGAAATTGTACAATGAATTTTAAACTATTAACAGGTGAAAATAGACACGTCAAAAAACGTTTTGCATCAGCCCGGTTCCCGGAACTCCTGAAGACAGACGTTGACTGTGGATATTGAATCACAGACACAGTCCCTTTGTTCAGCGATGTCACTAAACCAGCCCACAAATGTAAACAAACGTGCATGAGCAGCGCCTATTAGACGGAGGTGGTCCGACAGCCGATCAGTTCCAGTCATTCCACCAGGAAGGAGGTACACGGCTCGTTTAGTCTGTAGTTCAACCATGCCTAGACGGTCAATACCACGGTTCGATCGCGTCCGCATTGTTACTTTCAGCCAGGAAGGACTCAACAAGGGAAATTTTCAGTTGTCTGTGAGTGAACCAAAGCGATATTGTTCGGACATGGAGCAGATACGGAGAGACAGGAACTGTCAATGACATGCCTCGCTCAGGCCGGCCAAGGGCTACTACTGCAGTGGATGACCGCTACCTACGGATTACGGCTCGGAGGAACCCTGACAGTAACGCCACCATGCTGAATAATGCTTTTCGTGCAGCCACAGGACGTCGTGTTACGACTCAAACCACGCGTAATAGGCTGCATGATGCGCGTCTTTTCTCTCGACGTCCATGGGAGGTCCATCTTTGCAGCCACGACCCCAAGCAGCCCGGTACAGATGGTCCCAACAACATGCCAAATGGACCGCTCAGGATTGGCATCACGTTCTCTTCACCAATGAGTGTCGCATATGACTTCAATCAGACAGTCGTCGGAGACGTGTTTGCAGGCAACCCAGTCAAGCTGAACGCCTTAGATACACTGTTCAGCGAGTGCAGCAAGGTGGAGGTTCCCTGCTGTTTCGGAGTGGCATTATGTGGGGCCGACGTACGCCGCTGGTGAAAGGCGACGTAACGGCTGTACGATACCTGAATGCCATTCTCCGACCGATAGTGCAACTATATCGGCAGCACATTGGCGAGGCATTAGTCTTCAAGGACGACAATTCGCGCCCCCATCGTCCACATTTTGTAAATGACTTCCTTCAGGATAACGACATCGCTCGACTAGAGTGGCCAGCATGGGCTGTTTATGGACGATGTGGCCAACCAACCACTGAGTGATCTACGCCGAATCACCGTGAAGGAGTGGGACAATCTGGACCAACAGTGCCTTGATGAACTTGTGGATAGTATGCCACGACGAATACAGGAATGCATCATTGCAAGAGGACTTATTACTGGGTATTAGAGATACCGGTGTGTACAGCAATCTGAACCACCACCTCTGTATGGTGGTACAACATGCAATGTGTGGTTTTCATGAGCGGAAATGATGTTTATGTTGATCTCTATTCCAATTTTCTGTCCGTTTTCCGGAACTATCGAAACCAAGGTGACGGAAAACTATTTTTAATGTCTTATATATACGAGAGGGAGGACTTCTGGCATTTTAAATTTAAAACAGTAAATAAAATGTAAAATTAAACACAATAAGAGCACATTAAAAACATTTTAAAAGTAATGCGGAAACTCTTATATTTAAAACAAGGACTTTCCTGGCACTAATAACTTGAAATACTTCCCCTACCAGCCTTTGTGGCCGAGCGGTTCTAGGCGCTTCAGTCTGGAACCGCGCGACCGCCACGGTCGCAGGTTCGAATCCTGCCTACGGCATGGATGTTGTGGTGTCCTTAGGTTAGTTAGGTATAAGTAGTTCTAAGTTCTAGGGGACTGATGACCTCAGATGTTAAGTCCCATAGTGCTAAGAGCCATTTGAACGTTTTTTGACTTCCCCTGGTATAATGAATTTGCTGTTGAAGGGGAAAAGGCAGGTCAGTGAGGAGGAGTAGGAATTTGGTGGCATAAAGATGAAGGACTGTATAGATGGGTAAGAGTGGCTGTTGGGGCAGAAGAGAGAGTGGAGTAGAGAAGGGGGGTACTGGTAGCAACTTTGATTTCTATGTTTAAGTCTCTCGTAAAGTGCTCCATGCACGCCATCGTTATACCTATGGTAGGACTGTTTAGTGTCTAGGACGGGTCTTTCTTGTTCTTAGCGTCTTGGTCTGTATTTTAAAATCCGTCAGTAGTACCCTAGTGGACGGCTGTTATTTCCAATTTCAGGGGCGTCGCCAAGTTGGTACTTGCGATATTTGTCCGTAGTATGTATTAATTTTGTCGTGTCAGTTAATAGTAACCTACTGTGCAGCAGTCATATCCTATTCTAGACGACCGGTCACCACGTTACTTGCGCTGTTTGCATGTCTGACGTGCTTAAGCTGTAATGCCTGGTTCAAATGGCTCTGAGCACTATGGGACTTAGAACTACTTAAACCTAACTAACCTAAGGACATCAAACACATCCATGCCCGAGGCAGGATTCGAACCTGCGACCGTAGCAGCAGCGCGGTTCCAGACTGAAGCGCCTAGAACCGCTCGGCCACAAAGGCCGGCGCTGTAATGGCCGTTAGCAGTACATAGAGCGCGGGTGTTATTTCCTTGTAGGCGTGTCGCTAAGTTGGTACTCGTGTGCAGGACGTAGATTTCCACTTCCTGCCTTGTGTTTATATTCTCCATTTCCGTTTAGTGCTTTTATAGCGCTCCTGTTAGCACCTGTGTTGATTATGTCGACCAATGGTGCTTATCAAAATTTCACTATAGTCCGATTAAAATTACTTGACAGTTGACACTTCACGCGTTGGAGCTGGTTTTCTTCAGTCAGAGCGCTAAACTTCAGGCTTTAACCGCCCGCCGTAGCCAAACTGCCACATAACTGATCAATTCTTTCTTCATGCGTTTCGATTCAGAGTCATGTGTGTGGGACTTTTATTTGGTATTTCATCAAACATGATAACCAACCCCACACACACACACACACACACACACACACACACACACACACACCCCAACAACAACAACAACGATGCTAATGAATACGCACGTTTCATACGCAGCACTTACCAAACACTACTGGATACTTCCGCACAAGACTGTATTCAGCGGCACATATACAGTTATCATAATCACAGAGATTGACTTGTAATGGATAAGCTTCGCAGGGCATTGTATGAAGCCAAATTTTTCGAATGCTGCAATTCATTGTTCTGACTGGGTCAATACAGGTTTATTTATAGCCATTTAACCCAGTGTTGTGGCATAGCACAGTGGTTAGCGAATATATCTGATTTATAGAAGGTCGTAGATTTGAATATCTTCACATGAAGTAATTTCTTTAATTTCTAAATCTAATGAAAAGAGTGTCGTTATAACTTTTATTGAATTAATTATTTTAAATGTAATTTTTTATTTGTAATACTTTGCCGCGTCATTTCGATCGTCGTATTGAGTTTATTTGCTCTAAGTACAGTCTGCTTTTCACGCTGAAACAACCTCTTCTTTCTTGAGTTTTCTCGTAGAGATTAACTTTAACTGCCGCAATCAAAGCGAACGTGATTTTAGTTCTGCTGCAAATTGTCGATCGCCGTTTTCTGGGATATATTGCACAGCACGACCTTATGGTCAGCGTAGGACAAGAGTTTAAAATCGGAGCTACAAAACGCGTCGTCTACCGCAATTTAGTCATTGGTTACTTTTAATCAGTTGAGAGAGCATCTCGCGTTTCCGACACACATCGCGAAGGCCACTTCCAGCATTGCTACTCCACATAACACATTAACAGCGTTTGCGAAGTGACCCGCCCTGTTCGTCGGTCATCTATAGCCAAGCGGGAGCCGGCAGCCAGTGTGGCAACACTGTAGCGTCAAGTGAAACTATCAAGTAATTTTAATTAGACTGTAAAAAAAATCTGCTTCATTTGATTTTCACCTTTTTGCAGGCTCTAAGCTATGTGATATGTACGCAACCTCACGTAAGTGACAAGTTTATTAATGAAGCTGTTGCAGGAAATACTTTGAGTTGATGAACTCTTGTCAGGTGATCGCCCGAGCGGTGGCGTCGTCTTGTCGCAAAGTTTCGATGAGTTTCGTACCCATCATCCTCGCTTGAGGACGCAACATTGTGGTAAAGGGGTAGATCAGTAGCAAGATATTTTCAGAATGGTTCCGGTTATTCATCGCCTCCTTTCTATCTATCGGAGTAGTCACGAAATTAACTACCCATACGACAAATACATCTAACCCGTAACACTAAATCACATACCCATATCACGAAATTATTATACAAAATTGCTAACGAGTAAACGAAATGAATATGTAAATATACTTGCACTGGAGAAAGATGACGTAACGTAATATTAACAGAGGAACGGATCAGGAATGAAATGGAAAAGTACTTCAACATGCTGCTAAATGGAGATGGGGACAACACAGCCATCAACGACTGAAGAGTAATGAAATCCAAACCAGCGGACACCCATTAACATGGCGTGAAGTAGAAACAGTATTAAAGAGCATGCCGAATGAAAAGTCGACAGGCTTTGATGATCTCAGCTCAGACTTGATAAAGGCAGCTGGAATATTAGGCTTAAATTGGCTATATAGCGTGTTATCAGTGATTTGGGAAGAAAATAAAATCCCAGAAGATCGGAGTAAGGGAGTTGTTATCCCTCTGTTCAAAAACGGCAATCGACAGAAATGTGGAAATTACAGAGGCATCACCTTGATGCTGTCACATACCCGGAACCTCTTTGAACAGATCATAGAAATGGGACTTACAAAGATAGTAGAACTATTGCTTGAGGAATAACAACATGGATTCAGGAAAGGCCGACGAACTATGGATCTTATTTTTGCAGTAAGAATGCTGATAAAGCACTGGGAATATGGAAGAAATTTCGTGAGTGTATTTGTGGACATCGAAAAAGCGTATGACAGTGTTCCTCGAAATAAGATATGGGAATATTTGGAGGACCTAAAGGTGCACAAAGTACCTAACTGATACAGTCAAGATGCTATACGAAAAGTGTTACAGCTGTGTCCACATACGCAACGGACGATCAGAATGGTTTGAAATAAAAAGAGGTGTCCAGCAAGGAAGTGCCCTATCACCACTCCTGTTTGTAATAGTAATGGAGATCATAAAATCAATCAAGAAAATAGACAGCGAACCAAATGCTCTGGTTTTTGGTGATCTGATAGTGTAGAACCAAAGGTTAAGCACAGGAGAGACTTCACGATTTGGAACAACACATTCAAAAATTTCGGACTAAAAATAAGTGAAACGAAGACAGCAGAGATGATCATCAACAGGCAAGGAGCAACCTCAAATCTATTTCTAGAAGTCAAAATAGAACCTGTTTCCAATTTCAAGAACCTATGAATTATGATTTCCAAAGACAACGCCTTTAAACAGAAAGTACTCAGAAGAACACACAAAGTATACAGTTTTTACAGTCAAATCAGAAATCATCTCTGGGACGATAAAATACCATGAAAAGCAAAAGCGACCTCGTACCATACTTATTAAGTACCAATCCTTACACGTGGTTTAGAAACATGTACCCTGCTATACAAAGACCTCAGCAGAATTCAGACAGCAGAAATGAAGCTCATTAAAAGTATGAATCTGACCACTAGAAAGGACAAAAATCAGGAAAGAGATGAATAGCGTATCAGCTGGTATTGAGGTTCTGTTACCAGAGTCAGAAAATGCAGGCTTCAGTGCTGTGGGCACATAATGAGAATGAACAACGAAAGACCTGCCGAAATGTATTCCACCCTGGCCCTCTTAGGAAGAAGACCACGACGAAAACCAAGAAAACGCTAAATCGATATTCTAAGATCAGATGTGAAGAAGAGAGGACACAAATGGGAAGTTGTCCTGGAGCAGAAGATGTATTAAGACATAAGAAGATGGCGAGCGCTTGTACATCACACCAGCGAAACTGGAGCTGGAACACGATGACGATGACGACGGTGATCACGAAATAAGTTACTAGTTTTCGTAACCAAAGAGAGCTCAATTTTTATTTGCAGAGAATTTTGTAAATATGATTTATTAACTCCTTGGAGTTATTTTATTCTCGATAACGAAAAAATGTCAATGTGATCCTATCACGATACACCTCCATTTACTACCTCCATTCACCGTACACCTATATAGTTCGTAGAACGATTGGAGTACACGTAAGTCAGGCGTGCCTCATGCCACTTCCACTACTGACTCCGTATTCTCGATGCCAATGACGCACCGAGAAGTAAAGTGAGTTACGACTTTTATTTCGGTACAGCGACTATTGCTGCCGGAGAACCAATGTAGAAACTCCGATTTCACTACGATGCTGCCCAACTAGGATTACAGCAGTCCAGAACCCAGTTGGTTCGATAAATATTTTCTGGCAACAGTCGTGACGCTCTGTGTTTTGTGAGCGTGAAGTGAAGCGTAACGCTATGCGGTGTCCAGCATTCCTTGTTAAACTGTAATTTCCCCTGTAACTGTGTGGCTAAACCGGTTCTTTGGTTGGGGAAAGGCAAGGACGTATCACTCGCATTAGGCCACCACCGAATAAAACGTGCCCAAAAAACTCTTCAGGTGAAAACAGCTTCAGTTATGGTTTGATATCAAGCTATCTAAAATAATTCACAGCCGACATATTACCTCTTTGCCTGCTTTAAAGCATGAATGCAGTACTCTATATTATTCTGCGTCAGTTTTACACGCAGCCGTGAAGTACGTAAGGAACTTCAGAATGGAAGTTACACAGTCATGTTCCCCAGTGTAAGGCCATTGCGCTACAGGGGTGGAGTAGTATCAGAATAGAGCACATGTTCTGGGTCTCCTGCACATACAGGTCTACAGCGGTACGGGTAACAGGTGCATAATACAGAGCGAAATGTCACAACTAGGAAACATACTCCACAGTTTAAGTATGCAGATCAGTACTATTCTTGTGGGCGAAAGGTAAAGTTGCGCTCTACCAAAACTACTGTTCGTAGTTTTGGTACAGTACGTAAATGATGTAATAAATGGTAAGATTACTGGTAGCATTGGTAGAGAAAGAAATGTAACGAAGTGTAAGAGAAAAACTGGGAGTCGACAAGTTCTTTGTTTTCCTTTGTTCGTGAACGCCCATCATTCAGTCTTAGTCCACTGTGTTTTATATCCTTACAGCATATAAACTGCATTACATAAGTAACAAAAATTAGTTGATCGCGCGAAAATTCTGCCCTTATGTAACTAAAGCAATTACTTCTGATGCAAGAACAGTTATATGCACAAACATAAGAAATATATATCCATAATTATTGTTATTTTGTACGCAACAGAACGTTCTTCGTCATGATCCAAGGCAAGTACCACTGGGGTTGATAGTATCACTACTGAAGAGAATGTGACCATCTTAACCAACAGTAAACAATTTTCTGTGACTTATGCAAAGAGTTTGAATGTGTCAATCGTGACACTGTTACAGAAATTACAATTCTATGGTATAAATGGAACACCATACGAGTTGTTGAAGTCATACCTACAGAGAAGAAAGCAAAAAGTTTCTTTATGTGGTTTAAGTCATTTAAGGAAGTTTCCCACTTCATCTAACTGGTGTGAAATTACATTAGGTGTTCCACAGGGTTCGATCATGGGTCCCCATCTGTCTTGATATAAGTGAATGACCTCCTTTCTTATCTGAAACAAGAGACTAAACTGACACTTTTTTGCTGATGATACAAGCATAATTATTAACATAGTAAAAGAAACCCCAATAAAAAATGATACAAATAATGTCTTTGGATAGTTATTGATTGGTTTCCTGCAAATGGGCTTGCTCTGAACTTTGAAAAAACACAGTACATCCAATTTTCTATGGCAAGAGGTACAGTTCCTTCAATAAATGTATCATCAACAGAAGTCAGTAGCCAGGGTAGGGCGAACTAACTTTTTGGGTGCACTTATAGATGAGAACCTTAACTGGAAAATTCATATTTTGGGTCTCCTAAAGTTAATAGGTTCAGCAACTTTTGCAATCCGAATAATTGCACATTTTGAGGCTATAGAAATTAGTAAGCTAAGATACTTTGCATACTTTCACTCTCTGATCTCATACGGAATAATATTTTGGGGTAATTCAACACTTAGGCAAAAACTATTCGCTGCTCAAAATAAAGTGGTTAGAATAATGTGTGGGGCTCCTAGTCATACATCTTGTAGGCATCTCTTTAAAAGGTTAGGAATTCTTACAACAAACTCACAATACATTTACTCAGCAATGAAATTTGTTCTCAACAATATGGATCAGTTTAAAAACAGTGAAATCCATAATTAGAAGAAAGTAAGACATACACTACCCTCTTCTTAACCAATCATTGGCACAGAAAGTGGTAAAATATGCAGCTGTAAAGCTTTTCGATAAGTTACAAGATGAAATAAAATGACAGAGCAGTAAGAGTTTTAAAAATAAATTGAAATCATATCTCCTAGACAACTGCATCCATACCATAGATGAATTTTTTAATAGGAATAAGTAAATCTCTAGGCATAATATATGCATTTTGTGCCATTTAAGTGAAGGGGGTAGGTAATAAAAATTAAGGTTTTTTTAAAAAAAGACCTTCATCCACATGTGCATTTCTTATGCGCTCGACACGTTCCACATCATCATAACGGTTACCGTCAGATTAATCAATGGAACACGTAACTAGCTAACTAACTAACTCTTGTTACTACTGATAAATGTGAAAGCTGTTTATGAGTAACATGTTTTATATTAAATTCGACGAACTACTGAAGCGATGTTTGATAGATTTTTCTTTTCCGCTTTTTATTTTTTACCAAATTGTAGCAAATTGCATTTTCTAGCGCTATATGATAATTCAGTATTTTTTCTCTATTTTTATAATATCCCTCTGTTTCACGTTACAAATAAATTTTCGAATGACACCTGAATTAAACATTGAGAGTTTCAATTTCGCTACAAGTACTGTTCGTTTTTATAAATTATAGAGTGCAGCAACCAGTCGTCCTTTTTTAGACTTTATTACGCAAATCCAGATTTCGTCAAGTGGTTAGCAATTCTCAATGCACTATTTTCTATTCTTGATGCATGTATTCAAAGAAATGTGAAAGACGCCCCAAGAACAGGGACTCACATGCACCGAGAATAGAAAATATTGCATTGAAAATGGCCAGCCGCTAGCCGAAATCTAGATCTGCGTAACAAAATCTAAAAAAGGAAGTCTGATTGCTGCACCCTATAATTTATAAGCCACGTAAAAGTCGCCGAGTGCATCCACTTTCCGAATGGAAAGTAACCTTATGTTTGTTTGTACGAAACGGACAGGAGGGTAACTATGTAGAACAAAAATGTTCCGTAGGTTAGGCGGCTCTTTGTTTGTCCTCACTCAATTTCTAGACAGTGCACCGCCTTTCGGTTTCTGCGTGAATCTAAGGCGCTGATCGTATACGTAACAAAACTGCTCGTTATGAGGTAGAGCCCGATAGGTATGCAGCACACCTGATGTGCAGGCAGTATGGGTACGACCTTAACGAGCGAAGCTACTAGGATGTCTGATTGCTGCATCTACGGAAGTTTTATGACTCTAGGGAAACGCTCTCTAGCCGCGATGAAATTCTAGCGGTGTACTGACCAAATGCAATATCGCGTCCAGTCGTAGTGAAACGGTGCCAACAATTTAACCTGTGTGTGTGTGTGTGTGTGTGTGTGTGTGTGTGTGTGTGTGTGTGTGTGTGTGTGTGTCCACCCCCCCCCCCCCCTCCCAAAGGTCAGTTCTAGCGGAATGCATCTCTAAGCCCCCCCCGTAACTTCCCCCACGTGAACTACGCACCTGTTTTCCACAGTACAGAACAAAGTGTGTTTGCAGGAATGCGTCAATTTTAAAGATCCTAAGTCTGATGAAATTGTTGGTTGGTGGATAGAGAGATGTCAGTGATATAGCTCAAGACATAGACGAAAAAGATGAAGATTGTACAATAGCCAGTGAGCACAGTTTTGCTAACGGAGGATCATTCACAGGAGAAACTTCAGGACAGTTGCGATGGCGATCTTCCTGTTCCTCTAACAAAATACTTCAAGTGTTAGTTAAAACCAAATGTGTTCTGAGTGATGGTAAAAATGCAGATCACGGCACTGAACTTCAGTTCTGCAGACTTTCTTTTTGTACTATCGAAATTCAGTTTCATATTAAACATTTACTTGCTACAGAGGTATTATAATTTGAAGAATGACAAATTCAATTCTCTAACAGGTCATTTACGATTACTGCTTAAAAAAACGCCCAAAAATGTATCTTGTGACATAAAAATTAACATATTGCAAACTTCATTTAGTGCAACGTGTTGAACAAAGAGTATTTAAATAACACTTATAATTGTAAAAACGAATGTTATATAACTTAAATTTAAAATTTCAGATGATTTGCGCCCTAAATCTCGGCTTAAACAGAGACCCCCATCTCGTGCTACACATAAGAGAAAATGCACCTCGTGAGTTAAGTGTTAACCAAGGCCGCAGAGACTTGGCTGATGTTCGTCAGGAACGAAGGCCATCGCAATCGACCACGGACAATAATTCTAGACAATTGCGAAACTGATTCGCAGACTGGCTATCGCGGAAATTTCTCACAAGAGACGGAACTCAATAGGCAGTTCTCATCCATCGACGGAGACAGTCTGCGATATCGGAAACATCGTCTCCGCGGAAAAAATGCGAAGTTACGGCAGGAGCACGGCAGGTCATGCTCGCCATTTTCTCTTCGACTGGAAAATTCGTATACACAAAGTTTATGGTAAAAAGCACAGCCATCAATGACTATTCATACTGCGCAATGTTATAAAGAACAAGAGACACAGTCAGTTAAGCGAAGGCATTATTTTCCTGCCCGACATGCAACACCTTAACGGGGCGCACAATACAACCACTGCTTCGACGTTTTCCATTAGAAGTTTGGAAGCATCCGCTACGCAACTAAGACCTTGCACTATGCGGTTCCATTTTTTCGGCCAGCCGAAAGAAAAACGGGGGAGAAATGAGAATTTCCAATAGTGAGGACTTTCAGCCAGCGATTCTCGAATGTATCCGCAACCAAGCAGCGGATTTCTATCCCAGAGGAGCTGAACGACTGGTAGAACGTTCCGATAGTTTTTTACCGAGACTTCGTGACTATGTTGAAAAACAGTGTCATGTAGCTGTATCACTCTGAAATGTAGTGCAGCATTTAACAAAATGTACTTGGCCTGCCATAGTAACCTTTAAATAACTTTTTAATGACAGGTAACAAGATAAACGTAAGGTACAGAACATATCTTTCAGAAGGCTACTAAGGTATGTAGTGGAATAAAACTTTCCTTTAGATGCTGACGTTTAACAAGCCCTCATTAACTTGGAACAATAGCACGCGACCGCGTGTTGTTGTTGTTGTTGTTGTTGTCTTCAGTCCTGAGACTGGTTTGATGCAGCTCTTCATGCTACTCTATCCTGTGCAAGCTTCTTCATCTCCCAGTACCTACTGCAGCCTACATCTTTTTGAATCTGCTTAGTGTATTCATCTCTTGGTCTCCCTCCACGATTTTGACCCTCCACGCTGCCCTCCAATACTAAATTGGTGATCCCTCGATGTCTCAGAACATGTCCTACCAACCAATCCCTTCTTCTAGTCAAGTTGTGCCACAAGCTCCTCTTCTCCCCAATTCTATTCAGTACCTCCTCATTAGCTTTGTGATCTACCCATCTAATCTTCATCATTCTTCTGTAGCACCACATTCCGAAAGCTTCTATTCTCTTCTTGTCTAAACTAGTTATCGACCACGTTTCACTTCCATACATGGCTACACTCCATACAAATACTTTCAGAAACGACTTCCTGACATTTAAATCTATACTTGATGTTAACAAATTTTCTTCTTCAGAAACGCTTTCCTTCCCATTGCCAGTCTACATTTTATATCCTCTCTACTTCGACCATCATCAGTTATTTTGCTCCCCAAATAGCAAAACTCCCTTACTACTTTAAGTGTCATTTCCTAATCTAATTCCCTCAGCATCACCCGTCTTAATTCGACTGCATTCCATTATCCTCATTTTGCTTTTGTTGATGTTCATCTTATACCCTCCTTTCAAGCCACTGTCCATTCCGTTTAGCTGCTCTTCCAAGTCCTTTGCTGTCTGACAGAATTACAATGTCATCGGCGAACCTCAAAGTTTTTATTTCTTCTTCATGGATTTTGATACCTACTCCGAACTTTTCTTTTGTCCCCTTTACTGATTGCTCAATATACAGATTGAATAGTATCGGGGATAGGCTACAACCCTGTCTCACTCCCTTCCTAACCACTGCTTCCCTTTCATGCCCCTCTACTCTAATAACTGCCATCTGCTTCCTGTACGAATTGTAAATAGCCTTTTGCTCCCTGTATTTTACCCCTGCCACCTTCAGAATTTGAAAGAGAGTCTTCCAGTCAACATTGTCAAAAGCTTTCTCTGAGGCTACAAATGCTAGAAACGTAGGTTTGCCTTTCCTTAATCTTTCTTCTAAGGTAAGTCGTAGGGTCAGTATTGCCTCATGTGTTCCAACATTTCTACGGAATCCAAACTGATCTTCCTCTGTAAAGAATTCGCGTTAGTATTTGGCAGCTGTGACTTATTAAACTGATAGTTCGGTAATTTTTACATCTGTCAATACCTGCTTTCTTTGGGATTGGAATTATTATATTATTCTTGAAGTCTGAGGGTATTTCGCCTGTCTCATACATCTTGCTCACCAGATGGTAGAGTTTTGTCAGGAATGGCTCTCCCGAGGCCGTCAGTAGTTCTAACGGAATGTTGTCTACTCCGGGGGCCTTGTTTCGACTCAGGTCTTTCAGTGCTCTGTCAAACTCTTCACGCAGTATCATATCTCCCATTTCATCTTCATCTACATCCTCTTCCATTTCCATAATATTGTCCTCAAGTACATCGCCCTTGCATAGACCCTCTATATACTCCTACCTTTATGCTTTCCCTTCTTTGCTTAGAACTGGGTTTCCATCAAAGCTCTTGATATTCATGCAAGTGGTTCTCCTTTCTCCAAAGGTCTCTCTAATTTTCCTGTAGGCAGTATCTATCTTACCCCTAGTGAGATAAGCCTCTATGTCCTTACATTTACCCCCTAGCCATTCTTGCTTAGCCATTTTGCACTTCCTGTCGATATCATTTGTGAGACGTTTGTATTCCTTTTTGCCTGCTTCATTTACTGCATTTTAAATTTTCTCCTTTCATCAATTAAATTCAATATTTCTTCTGTCACCCAAAGGTTTCTACTAGCCCTCGTCTTTTTACCTATTTGATCCTCTGCTGCCTTCACTATTTCATCCCTCAAAGCTATCCATTCTTCTTCTACTGTATTTCTTTCCCCCATTCCTGTCAATTGTTCCCTTATGCTCTCCCTGAAACTCTGTACAACCTCTGGTTCTTTCAGTTTATCCAGGTCCCATCTCCTAAAATTCCCACCTTTTCGCTGTTTCTTCAGTTTTAATCTACAGTTCATAACCAATAGATTGTGGTCAGAGTCCGCATCTGCCCCTGGAAATGCCTTACAATTTAAAACCTGGTTCCTAAATCTCTGTCTTACCATTATATAATCTGATACCTTTTAGTATCTCCTCTTACATTTCATCAATTTCTACGTCATCTGCAGAGCTAGTTGGCATATAAACTTGTACTACTGTAGTAGACGTGGCTTCATATCTATCTTGGCCACAATAATGCGTTCACTGTGCTGTTTGTAGTAGCTTACCAGCACTCCTATTTTTTATTCATTATTAAACCTACTCCTGCATTACCCCTATTTGAGTTTGTATTTATAACCCTGTATTCACCTGACCAAAAGTCTTGTTCCTTCTGCCACCGAACTT
Organism: Schistocerca americana; assembly: GCF_021461395.2. Lineage (NCBI taxonomy): Eukaryota > Metazoa > Arthropoda > Insecta > Orthoptera > Acrididae > Schistocerca > Schistocerca americana. The sequence goes on along the minus strand of NC_060126.1, from coordinate 152,477,891 downwards.
CACTAATTCCCACTATATCTAACTTAAACCTATCCATTTCCCTTTTTAAATTTTCTAACCTACCTGCCCGATTAAGGGATCTGACATTCCACGCTCCGATCCGTTGAACGCCAGTTTTCTTTCTCCTGATAACGACGTCCTCTTGAGTAGTCCCCGCCCGGAGATCCGAATGGGGGACTATTTTACCTCCGGAATATTTTACCGAATAGGATGCCATCATCATTTTATCATACAGTAAAGCTGCATGCCCTCGTGAAAAATTACGGCTGTAGTTTCCCCTTGCTTTCAGCCGTTCGCAGTATCAGAACAGCAAGGCCATTTTGGTTAGTGTTACAAGGCCAGATCAGTCAATCTTCCAGACTGTTGCCCCTGCAACTAATGACAAGGCTGCTGCCCCTCTTCATGAACCACACGTTTGTCTGGCCTCTCAACAGATACCCCTCCGTTGTAGTTGCACCTACGGTGCGGCTATCTGTATCGTTGAGGCACGCAAGCCTCCCCACCAACGGTAAGGTCCATGTCGACAATCATTAATTATGTTTTTATCGGCATACACAACAGATTACAACTGTGTGCCGGACCCTAACTCGAATCCGGCACCTTTGCCTTTCGCGGGCGATACTCTAACCAAACGAACTCCGTAGGTCGAAGCCCTGACCGGCACACAGACCATGTCTCTGAAAGAGAGCCAGGACTCATAACAGAAAGGAACGCTTATTTTCTTGTGGGTGGACCCCACAGCCTCAATAAATTTTAGAAACGACATGATTCCATCACACTGTGTTTTGAATCACTATTTGCACAACCAGTTGCACACGCTGTCCACTTTCAAGTGCATCTAAAAACATACGAAACACCATAATAAAAAAATAAAAGACAGCAAAATGATGAGAGACATAATTGCATTGGATGCAGAATTAAATAAACATAATACATAGTTACCTATAGTAACCAATGTAAGCACATCGTTTTCTGTTCGTTGAAACTCGTGTGCCCTGCATATTTGTGCACAGGATGGTCGTCAACGGTCACCTTCTAAAATAAGATGCATGACCTTTGAAGTGCTTTCGAGAACGGTAACATTATTGCCTCATTAAAATGCCACATGTACCCAGAAACACCACGGAAATGCAGCATGTAACGTATACCACAAATCACACTATATGCACTTCTTCAAATGACTGTCACATGTGCACGAATGCGTAGGAGAATCAATCAGGCCATAAAAGTGCAAGGATCATCAAGTTTTCGGAGTTTATCTGACTTTTACTAATGGTATAAGAACCGGTGCATACAGTAAGTTTCGGTACCGATGCTTATTTGTGACATCGACTTCTGTATCCATGTCTCCCACACACAACTGTTGATATGAGAGAGAGATGCTCTGATCAGTGGACACAGCATGACGAGAAAACTTTCTAACATTTGTTCTAGTCCTGACGCAACCATAAGCTCTTTTCCGGAAATATTTCTAGAAGGTTTTGCTGTTACTGATGCGTGATCAGGGACTTAATACCTTTGAGTCTCAATCACACATATTTCTAGCAAGCAAGAAATGAGGTTTAAAAAATTAAAGGAAGAAGTGGACAAACTTGTCACTTCGCATCTACAGTGTGAGGCATTTACCAATAGAGCACGAGCACAAACAGCACTGCTTTTTCTCGAGCAAAGGTAAAAACTTCTCTGGAAATTTGCGCATCCTACGGCACTGTCAAGTCGTGCAGCTGGCAAGACTTCTGTGCGGTAGCCAGTTTTATTGGCACCTTAACCCTTTTTCTTTTGAGTGAGACATTAATGCATGTTTTCTGTAATTAGTGTCGCAGTCAGAAGTGGAAATACGAAAAAAGAATATTTACCACCGTTTCGTTTTCCTACCCTGTAGCGGTAGCACAAAGAAGCACCTCCGGGGTTTCAGAAGATGACAGCACAAAAACTACAAGGTATACTCATCGATGGATAGAGCATGTTTCAAAGCTATTGATTTACATTACATGTGCTCTGCAATGCGACAAACGCCAACACGAGCGTGCAGTTCATTGATACGAACTGTGAGGAAAGGTGTGACGGCAGCATGCTCCGCATATCTGTTCGCATGGTTGCCTACCTGCAAGGCTAAACTAATTCGATGATGCGACAATACTGAGCAGAGGTTAACGACGGAACCTGAACACACCAAAAACTACGGGTGCATGCTGCAATTATAAGCACTCTGCGAACAGTGATACATAGCAATGACCTGGTACAAATTCCCACTAGCTCTTTGATAAAATATCGTGGCAACATACAGGGCGTGGGTAAAGACATAGGCACACAAAAACACAATACATACGATGCCTAACACGGTGCTGCAACGCCGCTGGCATTCAAGAGAGCTTCCAGTTGTCAGAATGAATAAATAGAGGCCCTGTGTTGTTTCAAGGGAATCATATCACGCTTCCTGCAAAATAATGGAAAGTTTAGCCAACGATGATGGATGTGGATAGTGATCACGCACCGTTCTCTACAAAGCATACCACAAAACCTCAGTAATATGAGATCTGGTAACTGTGGTGACAGAGGAGATACGGCAATTTATCCTCGTGCCCACAAAACCAGTGCTGGACGATGCAATGTGTGTGAATAGGAGCCCTGATGTCCTGGAAGACAGCGAATTGTGTAACGAACGTCGTACTACGGGACGGTCACATAATCGTTCTCAGTAATGCGACCTTTCCGAGAAACCATGGGGCACATGGAATACCGTGACATGGCTGCTCCAATCACCACCAAATCCGCCGTCCGTTTTACTCTTGGAACGTAAATTTGATCAGAAGTTGGAAACAGTGTGAAGCAAGACTCGTCCAAGCAGATGACACTCTTCCATTGCTCCATAGCCCAGGTTTTATGGCTTTGGCACCACGTTCCCCTGTTATGAGCATTTACGTCACTGATGATCGGTGCTGAAATTCCAGCTCAACCTGTGATTTCCAACTTATGGAGCTCCCTTTGTGTTTTGGTGCTGACAGTGTTTGCAAGTGCAGCATTCAATTCTGCAGTGACTATTGCAGCTGTTGTCTTATTTTTCGTCACAATCCTCTTTAATGACCATCCGTCTTGATCACTCAAACACTTCCGTCCACGTTGTGACCAAACGGATGACGATTCTCCGCTTTCTTTCTATGTAGTGCAAATCTTTAACATAGCGCCTCTATAAACCCCAAACAGGTCAGCTCCCTTGATTATGCAATCACCCACTGTACAGGCAACAATTTGCCCAAGTTCGAATACACTTAGCTCCTTCACAATGCATTCACAACTACACAGAACACTGTTCTTACCACGAGTGACAACTGCACATAATGAGCACATTGCATTGGTACTTTATGTGGTCAGTTACCACAGTAAATCTGCAGGTTGGCTGGAATCTGCACTCATGTTCAAGCATGCATATCATGAGGTATTGCCGTATTTTTCTCTAATCCCTGTACATCTTAGTGGTGATCACGACCGTGATCGCCGTCGCTAATCCCTGTACATCTTAGTGGTGATCACGACCGTGATCGCCGTCGCTAATCCCTGTACATCTTAGTGGCGATCACGACCGTGATCGCCGTCGCTAATCCCTGTACATCTTAGTGGCGATCACGACCGTGATCGCCGTCGCTAATCCCTGTACATCTTAGTGGCGATCACGACCGTGGTCGCCGTCGCCGTGATCACGACCGTGGTCGCCGTCGCCGTGATCACGACCGTGGTCGCCGTCGCCGTGATCACGACCGTGGTCGCCGTCGCCGTGATCACGACCGTGGTCGCCGTCGCCGTGATCACGACCGTGGTCGCCGTCGCCGTGATCACGACCGTGGTCGCCGTCGCCGTGATCACGACCGTGGTCGCCGTCGCCGTGATCACGACCGTGGTCGCCGTCGCCGTGATCACGACCGTGGTCGCCGTCGCCGTGATCACGACCGTGGTCGCCGTCGCCGTGATCACGACCGTGGTCGCCGTCGCCGTGATCACGACCGTGGTCGCCGTCGCCGTGATCACGACCGTGATCGCCGTCGCCGTGATCACGACCGTGATCGCCGTCGCCGTGATCACGACCGTGATCGCCGTCGCCGTGATCACGACCGTGATCGCCGTCGCCGTGATCACGACCGTGATCGCCGTCGCCGTGATCACGACCGTGATCGCCGTCGCCGTGATCACGACCGTGATCGCCGTCGCCGTGATCACGACCGTGATCGCCGTCGCCGTGATCACGACCGTGATCGCCGTCGCCGTGATCACGACCGTGATCGCCGTCGCCGTGATCACGACCGTGATCGCCGTCGCCGTGATCACGACCGTGATCGCCGTCGCCGTGATCACGACCGTGATCGCCGTCGCCGTGATCACGACCGTGATCGCCGTCGCCGTGATCACGACCGTGATCGCCGTCGCCGTGATCACGACCGTGGTCGTCGTCGAGATCATGATGACCGCTATTGCCGTCGTCCTTGTGATCACAATCACTATGATCGTCACTGTCGTAGCCATAGTCATCATAGATAATGAGTTGGTTTTGGAAGGGATTCTTGGTATATGATGGGGTGTGTATTTACTTGTGATGCACGCTTACCGGCCTGGCTCACGGCATCGCTGAGCAGGTCGGGTGCGACGTCGCGCTCCAGGTCGGCCTGCTTGCAGACGACGGAGACGGCGGCGTTGGCGCGGCGCACCGCCTCGGCCGTGGCGCCCAGCCCGTCCGCGTTCCTGGCCACCAGCACCATGAGCGAGCCCTGGCCCACGCGCCGGCCAGCCTCCAGCGCCACGGCGCGCCCGATGCCGCGGCTCGCGCCCGTCACCACCACCAGTGAGCGCCGCCCCCAAGCGCTGCCGCCCACGCACTCGTTATTCGTCTCAGGCATCGTCAGTCCCTACAACAACACATTCTGATACCTCGCTGTGCCACTATTATTACTACTACTAACAATAATAATAATAATAATAATAATAAACTGCGTAAATAAAAAACCTGTTAAGACAAATGTACGAGGGTCAGTCAAATGAAAAACCTTAAATATTTTTTTAAATATTATTTATTGTGCGAAAAGCAAAGATCCCGAGTCTCGGTCCGGCACACAGTTTTAATCTGCCAGGAAGTTTCAACTACTGTATCATCTGCACAGATGAAAGATCTTGTGACATGTTCAATTGCTTGGTCATTGGTATAGATATTATACAACAACGGGGCTAACACACTTTCTTGTGGAATGCCATTATTCTGTATCCTCCATCGACTTCTTTTGTTTTGTAGAGTAACAAAGAAGCGTCTGTTTTGTAACAGACATCTCATAAATTGCGTCAGATGATAGTCTTTCGTAACAACATAGGTCTTCCCTAATAATTTCTTATAGCTGATGGTGTCGAAGGCGGCAGTGAGATCGACGAACGCAACACCAGTTATCTGTTTGCGTTCGTAACCTTCTTCTATATATTGTGTCAAATTCAAGATCTGTCCACAACAAGACTTCCCTGGACGAAAGCCCGTTTGTTCTCTTATCAGTGTTTGGTCAATATGGACTGAGATGCAATTAAGTATCATTCTTTCTAGGACTTTATAAAGATGACAGAAGTGATATCGGTCTGTGGGCTGCTTTCCAGGTTTCAACAGAGCCAAAATTTTGGTTTTTCTCCAAATCTGGTATTTGCAGTCTTGAGACTGCAGTCCCATAGTGCTCAGAGCCATTTGACAACAGACAGAAAGACAGACAGACAGACCCACTCACTCACTTACTCACTCACCCACCTCACTCACCATCTCAGACCGCTAAGGATAGAAACTTGAAATTTGGCGAAGGTGTGGATCGTATACCTCAGGGGCCGTTTAAGAAGAGATTCTGCGAAATTCCAACCCTAATGGATGAAATAGGGGATGAATGTTTTTCTTTTTTTTATTTTCACTATTACGTCATTTCTGAAGCTTGGCCTACGAAAACAGATATTTCGTTTCTTGGTCAGAAATAAAGAAATACGTGTTTCAGCATTTTTGGAAATTTAATCCCATGGAGGTAAAATAGTGAGTGAAGACCGACTTTAAAAATATATTCTCATTGAAGAACTGCTTAAGTATTTTTAAATCTACATCTATGAACATTGGTCTTTGACTTTTCGCTTACAAATAAAAAAATAAGTGTTTCAGTGTTTTTGGAAATTGAGTCCCTAAGGCGGTGAAGCAGGGGATGAGATTTTTTACGGAAATATTTTGTTATGAAAGCACTTGTAAGCCAAGTCTATGAAAATTTGCATTTGGCTTCTCCGTTGGAAATAAAACATACGCATGGCACTGTTTTTGGAAATTCAACCCCTTTGGAGACGAAACTTTTTGTGAAAGTATTTCATTGCGAGAGCATTTTTAAAGTCAAATCTTTGAAAATTGGTGTCTGGCTTCTGGCTAGAGATGAAAAAAATAGGTGTTTCACTGTTTTTGGAAATTCAGCCCCTAAGCAGGTGAAATAGGGTCAGATTGATTCACTGACTTACCATCGCCCAGTCCAAACCGCTAAGGGTAGAAACTTGAAGTTTGGAAAGGGATTGTCCGAAATTCCATTCCTAAGGGAGTGGAGAGGGGATGAAAGGTTTCTTGAAAGTGTGTTGCTACTACGGGAACTTTGAAGCTAGAATTAAGAAAACTGGTGTTTGGTTTCTCAGTCAGAAAATAAAAAATGTGTTTCAGCATTTTTGGAAATTCAACCACTAAGGGGGTAAAATAGTTCGCGACTTTCTTTAAAAGAAAAAATTAATAAAGAACTATTAATGGATTTTTAAGGCTACATCTATGACAACTGGTATGTGATTTCTCGGTTAGAAATGAAATAATAAAAATGGGTAACCTGATGGATAATAATGTGTTTCAGTGTTCCTGGAATTCAACCCCTAAGGCAGTGCAATAGGAGATGAGAATTTAAGAAAACATTTAGTTGTATTAAAAAAATTTAAAGCTAAATTTATGAAAATTGCTAGTTCACTTCACGGATAGATATAAAGACTTATTTGTTAGGGAATGGCAGTTGCTATGGAAGCATCTCCACGAGAACGCGAAAAGCATGATCAACAAAAACTTCTGATTCCAGCTACTATAATCTTAATTTGGTCAGAAATACATTCGGGAAAGACCTTACTTATATGGCCTTAATTAGCATGGGAAGCTTAGAAAGTTTTGCAATTTGTGAACAACATAAAAATTACGATTAAATAAAAACAAAAATTTCAGCAGGCCATACGCTCTACAAGAGCGAAGCAGAGGGCACTAAGCTAGTTGCTGTATGCAGGATGTCTCAAGAAGAATGGTCAGTATCCAGGGATATGACAGGAATGATCATTCGAAGCAAAAAATTCTAGCAAAAATGGACTCGAGGATGCATACCTTCAGAGCTAATATCACTTGTTCATCTTCACTACTGTGAAATATATTTCTACCGAACAACTGGTCTGGTCATAGCTCTTACAGCATGCATTTTAGAATCCATGTTTACTGCACGTTTTCTTCGACAGATCGCTCCTGTCACATTGCTCAGTACTGACTTACCCCCTGAGACACCCGTTATAATCTGCTTTTTCGCAGTGTGTTCCTGAGTGGGGAAGGAGAGTCTTCAGGTCTACCTATTCGACCATCTGAATTCCAGTTTCAGATAAACATCTTTCATTGGGCGATCTAGAATTCCTCTAAACTCGCTGCAAGGACACGGCAGATTGGGCAGGCTTTTTATAACGTCCGGGCAACCTGTTCTTCAGGACCCAAAGAGAAGGAAAAATCCCACGAGCTTACACAACCGCACTCGTACATACATGTCTCCCACTGCATATCGTGGCGGCCACATAATGTTTCCACGTTTACTGATACAAGACTAGCTCTCAGTCATTACTGTAAACACTGTAACAAGGCTCGTAAGCGATGTACTTTAAACAAACGCTCTTATCTTAAGTGCGAAACTATGTGGTAAGAGTCTATGAAGTGTAGGAAAGTTTTCATATGATATCAACAGTATACGGAAATCAGTCTTTAATATGTTATCTTTCGTTGTCTATGGCTCTGTCCAAACGCTGCGTTAGATAGATTAGGCCCGAGATGAATTTTTGTGGTTTAAGAAGCGACTAGTGTCAATTTCTATTTTCTATCAAATCACGCCATGTTGTAAAACGATATACAACCGGTTTCGACCGTGTTGCAGGTAAGAGGGAGTATGTAATACTTCTGTGGCAACAATGGCACTTCTTCCCGTATATTTTCGTAAACGGAGCGTTAATGAGATTCAACATATGATTGGATGTTTTGAGCGGAGAGGAAAGGAACTGATGTTCTTTATTGATTGTAATTTAAGATGAAATTTTGGTAGCCAACATTTTTGTTTGTTGTTGCAGCTTTACGGCGGAAAATAGCCGAGGACAAAATAAAATGGTCCGACTTCAAGGGAAAGGACTCCGTACGTCTTCAATCGACAAAGAAGTACCTAAATGGCATTAGCAGCTGGGATGGGCTCGCAGCTTAACAGATGACGGCTTTTGTGACGTGGTACTGTTGTTCCTGCAGTGTCCGGTGTGATTAGAGAGAATCAGTACATTGTGTACCTGGCTCTCCATTCATAATACCCAATCGTATGGCGACCTTTTTTGTTAGCTCCTACTAATGAAATATAGTCGGAAGAGGGAAGGCAGAATGTTAAAGTTGGGTACTACTAGTATCACGTAACATAATGAAGGCCAATTGCAACGTTCATACATCGCATTACTACATGGCGTGGTCTACAACTAAGAAGAATTTAATGAAAATTTCCTCTGTATTCGCTAGGAATAATTAAGTCAGACATGAAGACATGTGACATGAGGGCTACGGAATGTACAACATGACATCTTTTTTATTCTTTTTTTTGGTCATCAGTCTACTGACTGGTTTGATGCGGCCCGCCACAAATTCCTTTCCTGTGCTAACCTCTTCATCTCAGAGTAGCACTTGAACCTACGTCCTCAATTATTTGCTTGACGTATTCCAATCTCTGTCTCCCTCTACAGTTTTTGCCCTCTACAGCTCCCTCTAGTACCATGGAAGTCATTCCCTCATGTCTTAGCAGATGTCCTATCATCCTGTCCCTTCTCCTTATCAGCGTTTTCCACATATTCCTTTCCTCTCCGATTCTGCGTAGAACCTCTTCATTCCTTACCTTATCAGTCCACCTAATTTTCAACATTCGTCTATAGCACCACATCTCAAATGCTTCGATTCTCTTCTGTTCCGGTTTTCCCACAGTCCATGTTTCACTACCATACAATGCTCTACTCCAGACGTACATCCTCAGAAATTTCTTCCTCAAATTAAGGCCGGTATTTGATATCAGTAAACTTCTCTTGGCCAGAAACGCCTTTTTTGCCATAGCGAGTCTGCTTTTGATGTCCTCCTTGCTCCGTCCGTCATTGGTTATTTTACTGCCTAGGTAGCAGAATTCCTTAACTTCATTGACTTCGTGACCATCAATCGTGATGTTAAGTTTCTCGGTGTTCTCATTTCTACTACATCTCATTACCTTCGTCTTTCTCCGATTTACTCTCAACCCATACAGTGTACTCATTAGACTGTTCATTCCGTTCAGCAGATCATTTAATTCTTCTTCGCTTTCACCCAGGATAGCAATGTCATCAGCGAATCGTATCATTGATATCCATTCACCTTGTATTTTAATTCCACTCCTGAACCTTTCTTTTATTTCCATCATTGCTTCCTCGATGTACAGATTGAAGAGTAGGGGCGAAAGGCTACAGCATTATCTTACACCCTTCTTAATACGAGCATTTCGTTCTTGATCGTCCACTCTTATTATTCCCTCTTGGTTGTTGTGGCTGTGAGCACTATGGGACTTAACTACTGAGGTCATCAGTCCCCTAGAACTTAGAACTACTTAAACCTAACTAACCTAAGGACATCACACACATCCATGCCCGAGGCAGGATTCGAACCTGCGACCGTAGCGGTCACGCGGTTCCAAACTGACGCGCTTAGAACCGCACGGCCACACCGGCCGGCCTTGGTTGTTGTACATATTGTATATGACCCGTCTCTCCCTATAGCTTACCCCTACTTTTTTCAGAATCTCGAACAGCTTGCACCATTTTATATCGTCGAATGCTTTTTCCAGGTCGACAAATCCTATGAAAGTGTCTTGATTTTTCTTTAGCCTTGCTTCCATTATTAGCCGTAACGTCAGAATTGCCTCTCGTCCCTTTACTTTTCCTAAAGCCAAACTGATCGTCACCTAGCGCATTCTTTTCCATTCTTCTGTATATTATTCTTGTAAGCAGCTTCGATGCATGAGCTGTTAAGCTGATTGTGCGATAATTCTCGCACTTGTCAGCTCTTGCCGTCTTCGCAATTGTGTGGATGATGCTTCTCCGAAAGTCAGATGGTATGTCGCCAGACTCATATTCTACACACCAACGTGAATAGTCGTTTTGTTGCCACTTCCCCCAATGATTTTAGAAATTCTGATGGAATGTTGTCTATCCCTTCTGCCTTATTTGACCGTAAGTCCTCCAAAGCTTTTTAAAATTTCGATTCTAATACTGGATCCCCTATCTCTGCTAAATCGACTCTTGTTTCTTCTTCTATCACATCATACAAATCTTCACCCTCATAGAGGCTTTCAATGTATTCTTTCCACCTATCCGCTCTCTCCTCTGCATTTAACCGTGGAATTCCCGTTGCACTCTTAATGTTACCACCGTTGCTTTTAATGTCACCAAAGGTTGTTTTGACTTTCCTGTATGCTGAGTCTGTCCTTCCGACAATCATATCTTTTTCGATGTCTTCACATTTTTCCTGCAGCCATTTCGTCTTAGCTTCCCTGCGCTTCCTATTTATTTCATTCCTCAGCGACTTGTATTTTTGTATTGCTGATTTTCCCGGAACATGTTTGTACTTCCTCCTTTCATCAATCAACTGAAGTATTTCTTCTGTTACCCATGGTTTCTTCACAGCTACCTTCTTTGTACCTATGTTTTCCTTCCCAACTTCTGTGATGGCCCTTTTTAGAGATGTCCATTCCTCTTCAACTGTACTGCCTACTGCGCTATTCCTTATTGCTGTATCTATAGCGTTAGAGAACTTCAAACGTATCTCGTCATTCCTTAGTACTTCCGTATCTCACTTCTTTGTGTATTGATTCTTCCTGACTAATGTCTTGAACTTCAGCCTACTCTTCATCACTACTATATTGTGATCTGAGTCTATATCTGCTCCTGGGTACGCCTTACAATCCAGTATCTGATTTCGGAATATCTGTCTGACCATGATGTAATCTAATTGAAATCTTCCCATATCTCCCGGCCTTTTCTAAGTATATCTCCTCCTCTTGTGATTCTTGAACAGAGTATTCGCTATTACCAGCTGAAACTTGTTACAGAACTCAATTAGTTGTTCCCCTCTTTCATTCCTTGTCCCAAGCCCATATTCTCCTGTAACCTTTTCTTCTACTCCTTCCCCTACAACTGCATTCCAGTCGCCCATGACTATTAGATTTTCGTCCCCCTTTACATACTGCATTACCCTTTCAATATCCTCATACACTTTCTCTATCTGTTCATCTTCAGCTTGCGACGTCGGCATGTATACCTCAACTATCGTTGTCGGTGTTGGTCTGCTGTCGATTCTGATTAGAACAACCCGGTCACTGAACTGTTCACAGTAACACACCCTCTGCCCTACCTTCCTATTCATAACGAATCCTACACCTGTTATACCATTTTCTGCTGCTGTTGATATTACCCGATACTCATCTGACCAGAAATCCTTGTCTTCCTTCCACTTCACTTCACTGACCCCTACTATATCTAGAGTGAGCCTTTGCATTTCCCTTTCCAGATTTTCTAGTTTCCCTACCACGTTCAAGCTTCTGACATTCCACGCCCCGACTCGTAGAACGTTATCCTTTCGTTGATTATTCAATCTTTTTCTCATGGTAACCTCCCCCTTGGCAGTCCCCTCCCAGTCTGTAACTACAGTAGCCGAAGTCGTTAACGCACGCCTGTGCGGTGGTTCTCTACTCGGAGGAAAGCAGGCTCGAATCCTGATGGTGGCAGATTTTCGCTGTGAGTATTTGTGGAGAGGAAGTGGCGGCGTATGAGATGAGGCCATCTGACGCTTGATATTGATCCGTCCGTCGGATGGCAACGTCAATTCTGGCGGCCCCCCTTTGTGCTTTTCGGAAGTAGTAGGTTAAGTGCCGGCACCATGTTTCACTCTCTCCCTTTCCTTCATTCATAACACAAACACAGCATTACACTGTACAAGCACTCATTGCAACACAGTCATCCACACAACGCAGATACATACTTTACGCTTCCTAACAGATGGAGGAAGGCAACAGCAAAGCACCTCCACTAGGGCCTTGCCATGAGCGGCGATACAGCACTCTTTCCTCTGCTCCCCTAAGCCCATTCCCTCAGTATGGGACTAGTATTATTACTACTACTGCTACTCCCTACTACTGCTACTAGTTCTACTATCTTTTTTTGCAAATTTCGTCGCCGCTAACCTCCCCGGAAAGGAATAATCCATGGTTTTATGACTTAACCGTCCGCCCCCGGTAGCTGAGAGGTCAGCGCGACAGAATGTCAATCCTAACGGCCCGGTTTCGATTCCCGGCTGGGTCGAAGATTTTCTCTGCTCAGCGACTGGGTGTTACATTGTCCTAATCATCATCATTTCATCCCTATCGACGCTCAAGTCGCCGAAGTGGCGTCACATCGGAAGACTTGCGCCCGGCAAACGGTCTACCTGACGCGAGGCCCCTAGTCACACATTTACATTTTATGACATAACCCATTTTTTAAAAAATCATGTTCGATATATGCAAGTGTCGTAATATCATTGACCTGTTACCCTGTATCAACGCTGCTATTTCACGAGTTGAGTCGTGTAGATTACCATAGATTAGGCTGTTCAAAAATGGTTCAAATGGCTCTGAGCACTATGGGATTTAACATCTGAGGTCATCAGTCCCCTCGAACTTAGAACTACTTAAACCTAACTAACCTAAAGACATCACACACATCCATGCCCGAGGCAGGATTCGAACCTGCGACCGTAGCGGTCGCGCGGTTCCAGGCTGAAGCGCCTAGAACCGCTCGGCCACAACGTTAGGCTGTTCAGAAGCGTCCCTTGAAAACGAGACATTCCTGGATTTGGCACATAGTTCGCCTCGTAGTGGCCCTTTTTGAAAATATGAAATCTTTCTTTTCCCTTGCGTTCTCTCACGCTTCCTACGAATGATTCGAGTGCCGTCCATTGTTCTTCCACTATTAAACTACGTAGGTTGCAACTTAAATGGTGGCAATCCTGCTGTGGAGACACTATGCGACGGAATATACTATTGTTGACATACCTACCTTACCTCCGAGCAAGTGTACTCGTCCGTCCCACGTCACCGGGTTGCGCACAATCGAGGAAAACAAGTCACTTGTGAGCGAGTGGTTTAACGTAACGGTGCCACTGTTTTCGAAACAGGAACAACGGAGTTGGATTAAGATTGAATGACCGTCAATGCACAGTATTACTGTTCGTTTTTGGAGCATCACCTGCGACCAGCTTTACGAAAGCAGCTGCCACACTTTCTGCGCAACCCATCCATCATTTTGAACGACAATGCGCTGGCGCATACAGCGCAAGCTGTGGCTGCTCTGTTCGGTCGATGGGACTGGCAATTGGTCCCATTACTCTCCGGACTTAAGTCCTTGTGACTGATTTGATTCCAAAGATGAAGGAACTACTTCGTGGCATTCGTTTCAGAACTGTTCCAGAGATTCGACAGGCAGTAGACCGCTCCATTCGCACCATCAACAGAGCAGGCTCTGCTAACGGTATACTGCGCCTTCCACATCGTTGGCAACGGGTTCTACATAGCGCTGGTAACTACTTTGAAGGATAGTAACAGGTGCAAACATGTAACTCTTCTGTATCAGTTGTGAATAAATAGTTGCCACTAAGTTCGAACCCTCGTATAAACATAGAACGGTCGTATATGTTCTAGTCTTTTTTCATTTGGAGTATCTTTGGATCAGAACAGCACACAGAATTCTTCCAGTCTGTGTAACTCAAGGTTCGTTTACACACGAAGTGAATTACGAATGATGGTGACGAACAACGGCACATGTATCATTTGAATTAGATTCACTAAAATGAATTTATTCGATCAGTAAGGTATGAAATAATTGAAGATGTCATTACCTGTGCCAGGGCAGTTCTACTTAATAATAATTAAATGTTTATTCTCTCAGTTTATCTCCAAGCTTCTAATTGTGTGATCTATGAATATTCAACAACTGCATCACGAAAAACGCGAAATACTATTCCAAGCCAGAACACAGACGCTTGCACTAGAATTTATTAAACAGGGTACAGCTAATGAGAAACTGAAACGGTAAACACAGGAAATTATCTAATAACTGACATGCTCTTCAACAGAATGCACCAGTTCTTAGTCGAAACAAATACTATAAAATCTATCGAAATCCTAATATCCAATCAGTTGAGAAATGGCTTTAAGCACTACGGGACTTTGAGGAATGCAGAATAGTAAAACTTCATAAAATGACTATTCGTTATAAAAAAGAAAGATCTCAAACGTCTAGAACGCGTTTGTGCTGCCACGTGGCTTTTACACCACCAAACGATAAGTACACGAAAATTTTTGGAGTGCCACACTTTAACACATCGAGGTAAATTATTTAAAGTCCCGATTCGATGCAAACGGTCGAAGTTTGAAGTACAATTTGAAATCTGGTTTCACAGGACAGAGCGGATCACGTTATGGAAAGGGGTCCCAAATCAGTTGCTGCTAGTTGCACAAACATACAAACTTTTTTTGCTAAAAACACTAAATCGCACATGCCCTTCAGGAATTCAGAAACAATACGGCTGAAGGCCAGAACACAAGTTATTAAAATTGCGTTAAGGAATACACACGACTGAAGGCCTTAGTCACAAAATAGAAGAACTGAGGGCTTAAGGCCTGGATAACAAGAATTCCAGTAAGTGAATTTTAAAAGGTTTTAGACAAAGACCTTTCAAATTTTAAGTAGGTTGAAGGCATAATCCTAAAATATTTCATATAAGGTTCGGCTGAATGCCATATACTGAACATAGAGCAACTCAAGGCTTAAGGCCTGGATAATAAATTAAGAGACAGAAAATTTTCAAATGATGATTTTTTTTTTTTTTTTTTACTTCAGATGGCTGAAGGCCGTATCTTAAAATATTCCACATAATGTTTGGCTGAAAGCCACATACTGAACATTACAACATACTAAATTAATACACGGCTGAAGACCTCACACAGTACTTGAGACAAAAGAAAATCACAATCCCAAATAACAGAACAGTGATGCTCAGAAGTGTTCCAAGGGTCGGCCTGGGGAGGAAACTAACAACAGGTTAGGTGAGACAGGCAGCCAAGCGTAACACTAAATAATCGGGTGGCAGCAACCAACCAACAACCTAATCAATTCCCTTCCACCCAACCAACGGCACGACAACCGAAAATATCAGCGAGGACGAAGATCGCAGCAGCATTACGTCTTGATAATAAGCATCTAAACATAGTCAAGGCACAATAATTACTCAAAAACAAAAAAAGGAGAACATCATCAAGCTGTCTGACTACACGCCGTGCCGTACAGCATCAACACGGCGAGGAAAAAACACCGCCGGAAAACTACACTAACGACCAGGGCAGGTAACCGCAACGTTAACGGCCACAAGGCAGAAGATACCGCTGTACACTTCACTAATAAGTTACAATCATTTCAATAGTTAAACACAATACAGGAAGACGGTTGCAAAATCAAAATTTGCCGACTCCAGCACACCATACATTGCTGCTTGCGGGAACGTCTCTCTCTCTCTCTCTCTCTCTCTCTCTCTCTCTCTCTCTCTCTCTCTCTCTGTCTCTCTTCCCCCCCCCCCCTCCATGCTCCTTCAACTGCCTCGTGTTATGGAGTGCTACAGTCACACTAACCTCACGCCAGCTGACTTCCAGCTCTGGCAACACGATCTGGTACTTTCATTTACACCGAGTAGTTAATACATAATGTTACTTTATCTACCTCGTCCTTAACTTTTGCAGAGCAGTGTACAACGGAAGCGTACATCATAATGATCAAGCGATCGCCTGATGAAGCATTTAACAGCTTCCCGATAGTCCATTTGGGCATCTACCAACACCCTGAATTTTTTCTTGAAAGCAAATTACATGCTTTCTGTCCACTGCAAAGCGTATCTTGATATCTATAAACCTGTGTCCATAGGAATTTTCCTAATTGGCAAAATTTTGTTTTTACGTCTTACAAGAGATCCTTCAAAACCTTCTACGCCCAGCTTTATCTGTCTAAAAACCTCCAGATTGGTACATACTCCTTACATGAACTGCCTTACACAATTCCGGGTGGCCTCCATGGCTTGCAATACACGCATTCACTCGTCGCATTATGGATTGCTGCACTCTTTCTTACGTTCCAGCCTCTCTTAAAATAGAGTCATAGGCGTCGTGAACAAGCCGTTGAAGGGTCTGCACACGAGGAACAGGTTCAGCATACACAACGCTTTTCAAATGCCCCCAGTGGTAAAAATCCAGGGGGTTTAAGTCCTGTTATTTAGCTGCAGGGCCTCCACGTCCTATCTAACGTCTGGGGAAGATGATGATGAGGTGTCGGCAAACTATAATGCGGAAGTGGCATGGTGCCCCCATCATGCAGAAACCACATTACCTGTCGTATTGTCAAAGGCACATCATCAACCTAGGCAGAGCATTCTGCAGGAAGTCCACATACGTTCCTCCATCAAGGTGTTGTGTAATACGAGGGCAGTTCAATAAGTAATGCAACACATTTTTTTTCTCGGCCAATTTTGGTTGAAAAAACCGGAAATTTCTTGTGGAATATTTTCAAACATTCCCGCTTCGTCTCGTATAGTTTCATTGACTTCCGACAGGTGGCAGCGCTGTACGGAGCTGTTAAAATGGCGTCTGTAACGGATGTGCGTTGCAAACAACGGGCAGTGATCGAGTTTCTTTTGGCGGAAAACCAGGGCATCTCGGATATTCATAGGCGGTTGCAGAATGTCTACGGTGATCTGGCAGTGGACAAAAGCACGGTGAGTCGTTGGGCAAAGCGTGTGTCATCATCGCCGCAAGGTCAAGCAAGACTGGCTGATCTCCCGCGTGCGGGCCGGCCGTGCACAGCTGTGACTCCTGCAATGGCGGAGCTTGCGAACACACTCGTTCGAGATGATCGACGGATCACCATCAAACAACTCAGTGCTCAACTTGACATCTCTGTTGGTAGTGCTGTCACAATTGTTCACCAGTTGGGATATTCAAAGGTTTGTTCCCGCTGGGTCCCTCGTTGTCTAACCGAACACCATAAAGAGCAAAGGAGAACCATCTGTGCGGAATTGCTTGCTCGTCATGTGGCCGAGGGTGACAATTTCTTGTCAAAGATTGTTACAGGCGATGAAACATGGGTTCATCACTTCGAACCTGAAACAAAACGGCAATCAATGGAGTGGCGCCACACCCACTCCCCTAACAAGAAAAAGTTTAAAGCCATACCCTCAGCCGGTAAAGTCATGGTTACAGTCTTCTGGGACGCTGAAGGGGTTATTCTGTTCGATGTCCTTCCCCATGGTCAAACGATCAACTCTGAAGTGTGTTGTGCTACTCTTCAGAAATTGAAGAAACGACTTCAGCGTGTTCGTAGGCACAAAAATCTGAACGAACTTCTCCTTCTTCATGACAACGTAAGACCTCACACAAGTCTTCGCACCCGAGACGAGCTCAAAAAACTTCAGTGGACTGTTCTTCCTCATGCACCCTACAGCCCCGATCTCGCACCGTCGGATTTCCAAATGTTTGGCCCAATGAAGGACGCAATCCGTGGGAGGCACTACGCAGATGATGAAGAAGTTACTGATGCAGTACGACGTTGGCTCCGACATCGACCAGTGGAATGGTACGGTGCTGGCATACAGGCCCTCATTTCAAGGTGGCGTAAGGCCGTAGCATTGAATGGAGATTACGTTGAAAAATAGTGTTGTGTAGCTAAAAGATTGGGGAATAACCTGGTGTATTTCAATGCTGAATAAAACAACCCCTGTTTCAGAAAAAAAATGTGTTGCATTACTTATTGAACTGCCCTCGTAATAAAAGGTCCAACGGGTATGTGGTCGCCAAGAATCTTTGCCCACACATTCCTGATGAACTGATGCTGGTGAGGGGCCTCAACCATTTCCCGAGCGTTGTCCATGGCTCACAGATGACGATTATGCACTTTTATGAAGCTACACTCCTGGAAATTGAAATAAGAACACCGTCAATTCATTGTCCCAGGAAGGGGAAACTTTATTGACGCATTCCTGGGGTCAGATACATCACATGATCACACTGACAGAACCACAGGCACATAGACACAGGCAACAGAGCATGCACAATGTCGGCACTAGTACAGTGTATATCCACCTTTCGCAGCAATGCAGGCTGCTATTCTCCCATGGAGACGATCGTAGAGATGCTGGATGTAGTCCTGTGGAACGGCTTGCCATGCCATTTCCACCTGGCGCCTCAGTTGGACCAGCGTTCGTGCTGGACGTGCAGACCGCGTGAGACGACGCTTCATCCAGTCCCAAACATGCTCAATGGGGGACAGATCCGGAGATCTTGCTGGCCAGGGTAGTTGACTTACACCTTCTAGAGCACGTTGGGTGGCACGGGATACATGCGGACGTGCATTGTCCTGTTGGAACAGCAAGTTCCCTTGCCGGTCTAGGAATGGTAGAACGATGGCTTCGATGACGGTTTGGATGTACCGTGCACTATTCAGTGTCCCCTCGACGATCACCAGTGGTGTACGGCCAGTGTAGGAGATCGCTCCCCACACCATGATGCCGGGTGTTGGCCCTGTGTGCCTCGGTCGTATGCAGTCCTGATTGTGGCGCTCACCTGCACGGCGCACAACACGCATACGACCATCATTGGCACCAAGGCAGAAGCGACTCTCATCGCTGAAGACGACACGTCTCCATTGGTCCCTCCATTCACGCCTGTCGCGACACCACTGGAGGTGGGCTGCACGATGTTGGGGCGTGAGCGGAAGACGGCCTAACGGTGTGCGGGACCGTAGCCCAGCTTCATGGAGACGGTTGCGAATGGTCCTCGCCGATACCCCAGGAGCAACAGTGTCCCTAATTTGGTGGGAAGTGGCGGTGCGGTCCCCTACACCACTGCGTAGGGCCCTACGGTCTTGGCGTGCATCCGTGCGTCGCTGCGGTCCGGTCCCAGGTCGACGGGCACGTGCACCTTCCGCCGACCACTGGCGACAACATCGATGTACTGTGGAGACCTCACGCCCCACGTGTTGAGCAATTCGGCGGTACGTCCACCCGGCTTCCCGCATGCCCACTATACCCCCTCGCTCAAAGTCCGTCAACTGCACATACGGTTCACGTCCACGCTGTCGCAGCATGCTACCAGTGTTAAAGACTGCGATGGAGCTCCGTATGCCACGGCAAACTGGCTGACACTGACGGCGGCGGTGCACAAATCATTGCTTGTACAGCCCTCTCGCAGTGTCCGGAGCAAGTATGGTGGGTCTGACACACCGGTGTCGATGTGTTCTTTTTTCCATTTCCGGGAGTGTATTTCTGGTAAATATTGCTACGGTAGTAAGAACTGACGACAGAAATGCTGCAATTGTGATGGTCGACAAAATAAGCTGATGATACACCTTGCATTCTTTGCAGGTAATACGAATAGTAGCAGCTGTCTTGCAGGATACACATAATCGTAATTTGGCTTACACCATGTGCTGGGCCACTTGCCTGGAGCTTGTACTAGGGTCTGCATCGATATCCTGTAGAACGCAGTCCCCCAAATCTGGTGTACGTACAGTCTGCCACCTCCTTGCATGTTCGCCTATCTGAAAGGACCCATGATCACGCAAACGCCCAAAAAGGGACTTGAAACGTTGCGTGATATGGTTGGTTTCTGTTTGAGTACTTGTTTCATTATAGCCATGCAGTACGCTGCGCCATTTACACGGCCTGCAACACGCAAGGAACACATGGCACGCGGTCAGAGGAACTTTCCATTTGTCAGCAACATCTACCGTGACAACAATGCATTTCTAGACATGTTCATAGAACCTTTATTCCTGTATTTCCAGCCAGGAATCAGTCACTTCATTTTGTCGGTTTTATTGATGTTTACCCTGTATATACTGTGTGGGACGATTAAAACTGTTCTGGGTAATATATGGGAAACTACACACCGGATTACAAAAAGGGTTCTAATACAAGTTGTTCACCTCGAAGGGGGACATCCAATGACACTACACACAACCTCCCTGCTTCACCTCCAGATGGTGGGAGGGGGATGAACTTTGAAATCTGCAATAGGAACCCCAAATATTTATTGCGGATTTGGATTCTCTGAAAAAAAAAAAAATACATGGCTACTGTGTGGAATAATTTTATTGTTGCATGATAGGTGGTGGATATTCGACACAAATCAAACGGCTTACAATCTATTGAGACATATTACCTCAGGAAATTACCCAATAGATTAGGATCTCAGGAGGGTAGAAGGGCGGTATTTTTACATTCTGTAATGTGACACCAGTGTTTTATAACAAACCAACATGATTCTCCAGACTATAAGGCATTATGATGTCCACACTACTGGTGTAATCACCTTCACAGAGGGCACCGAAACAGAAAGCGGTTGGAATAGATCATTTGTTTGTTTAGTAATGCAGTAACAACTACATTTAGCGTTACCCAGGAACAACGACGTGGACGTAGTAATGTGTTGTGCCCTTCAGGGTGCTTTCTTAATGCGATTCCCCAGGCCTCTCAACATCAGGGTGCTTGTTCTAGGTACGTCCCTTGCCACTCACAAATCTTCATACTGTACTGAAGCAAACTTTCGAAACTGTACCCATTTGCTGTAATACACTATGCAACTCTATTTATGAAAGACAAGCCTAGTCTTTAAATGTCACTTCGCCAACGATGATAAGTTTCCTCTAATTTACGTCTATGGTCACTAACTTTGTTAAGATTACCGGTTTCGGTATATAATGACCATCATCAGATCTGTTTTATAAAAACAAAATCCTAATATACTGCAGCCATAGTGGCATCGTCAAATTTTAAATGCAAAATCAGCACCAGCATCGTCAAATAACATCATATGCACGAGTCATGTTGTCAGTTGCACTCACTCGTGCATATGATATTTATATATATTTGACTATGCTGGTGCTGATTTTGCATTTAACATTTGACGATGCCACTATGGCTGCAGTATATTAGGATTTTGTTTTTATAGAACAGATCTGATGATGGTCATTATAGAACGAAACCGGTAATCTTAACAAAAAGCTTGTGACCACAGGCGTAAATTAAAGGAAACTTATTGTATATACGATTCACTGTTTTATTAGAGACAATGTCGCAACTTATGAAACGATGATGATCTGATGATTTTAGGTGCGGGGCGCTAAACACCATGGTCATTAGCGCCCTGACGAAACGTCAATGCCGGCCGGTGTGGCCGAGCGGTTCTAGGCGCTACAGTCTGGAGCCGCGAGACCGCTACGGTTGCAGGTTCGAATCCTTACGTTAGTTAGGTTAAAGTAGTTCTAAATTCTAGGGGACTGATGACCTCAGCAGTTAAGTCCCATAGTGCTCAGAGCCATTTGAACCATTTTTTGAAACGTCAGCATGCTAGTCTCATAGGTGGGGACGAAGGCGGTCCCCACATTTGGAGTCTGCCTCCCTTCCCCACCAATTTAACGATGATGCCTGATAGTTCACAAAATTTCACCACTCTTGTAGCACTAGAATCAGTATCGGCAAGAATGGTGAGCAGATCTTCATCGAAACTGAGGGCTGCCCTGACACCAGTATATAAGATAATCATCGCCAAAATATGCTGAAGTGAAAGTGGCGCGTCACAAACCTCTGAGTGGCGGATCCTCCCAACGGAGGAGGAAGTCATACGTTAAAGGGCTATGTCCGATGTCCAGCCTGGTAAGCAGAACCTCCTTCCAGCAGGGAGGCTGACATGAAGACCAATGGTGAGGTCGATTTGAGCGATCGAAGTTCCTTTTCTGTAGCCTTCAACCATTCAGTCTCTAATGCATGATGCTTCTGCCAGAAAATGACATGACAGTGTGCAACTGGATGGGACATCGATGAACAACACCATCCCAACGTTCTTCCTTGGCTGCTTTGTCTGCCATGTCATTTCCCTGTATTCCAATGTGGCCAGGTATCCAGCATCAGATCATCTCCTTGCCACAGTGTTGGAGCTGCTGTAATGACTCATGGATGAGTTGAATACATTTGGTGAAGTGCTTGCAGTGTACTAAGCAAGCCGGAACAGACAAGAAACCTTGGACAGTTATGTCTGTGAACCCTCTCCAGTGCCATCATAATGCCATATAACTTCACATCCGAATTTCTTAATTGTTCCAAAAGATGCACTTTGAAAACCCTCTTGGGGAAAACAGCAGAACAACCAAGGAAATTCTCTTGCTGGGATCCATCTGTATAAACGCTAAAACTGAGGTACATACTTAAAATGGAAGAAAACAAAGTTGTGAAAATGTAATCTGGAGTATAAGTTTTCTTGTATCACATCAAGCTTAAAATTACCATGGACCTCTGAAGACACCAAGGTGGCAACGCATTCCATCCCTGGCTGTGTATTTGGAGGTCTGATAGATTCAGATCCTTGAGACAGCCAGCAGCACTTACCCAGAATGGCTTGGTCGCAAGGGGCCAGTTCCTGAACAGTCGTACAAAGTAAGGTTGGACCAATGCACTAAATGCCAATGACTGATGACAGATTTTCAGTGCCTGTTGAGCTAAAAGGATTCGTCGTTCACCAGCCTCTGCACATAGACTCTGAACAGGGTACCCAAAATCCGTCATGGTGGATGTGTCTAACATCTTGAGGTAGGACGTATGGGCTGATTCAAGGATCACACTGCCATGATCTAAATGTGATTGAACAAATGTCCTACGAAACTGCAACAGGCAGGACCTGTCAGCTTCCCACACTTTCCCACGAAGGCATTTCAAAATATTCAGTGACTGTAGGTCTTTCATGTGTGGGAGCCAAACTAATTTCGAGTCAAATAACAAACCCAAAAAAGCACAGTTTCCTGAAAATGTAAAATATTGTCTCCCACTGTGAACATAGGCTGGTTAAAACTTCGATGTGCAGTTAAAACTGACACATATACTCTTCTCTGGTGAGAATCTAAAACCAGTTGTCTTGGCCCAGGTTTCCAGCCTCCTGATAGCTATAGCAGACCTGATTCTAGTTCCCATATGGACTAATTTGTTCATTGAGAGAGGTTATGGGACCAAACGGCGAGGTCATCAGCCCTGCGATTCCGAAGTGAGTTACAGAAGAAAGATGGTCTTCTAAAAGTGTACAGATCCAGTCAGGGGAGTCAAATTATATCAATGAACATTAAACACACACAGTAAAGGCATAAAAGATGAGATCAAATCTAAAAACTGGAAAAAGGGGTGGGGGGGGCAGTCATGGGTTGACAGGCCGAGAAGACAGTAAAAGAAGGCCCAACCACAACCAATCTGCCCTTTCTCCAATACTAAAGGAGAACCTTATATCTGGAAATAAAAACGACTTTCATGGAGGAAACCGAGGACCAGTACAACCATCCATGGATCGTCTGTTAATATTAAATTTGAGGAATCGGGAAGACTATACTTAACAGGAAGGGTCGAAACAAGGGGACCTTCCACCAATGTGACATACCGTCAGTCTGGCTCCAGAACCCCATTGTGGCGATGGGTTGTTACTTAGGAGGAAACAATGGGTGAGCTTGGTATGACCAATGCGTAAACGGCATAAAACAGTGAACTTCTCCCATGAGGAGCGGAAAGAAGAGCGCCAAACTGCATCAAACTCCTTGATTGTGCGGAGTTTATTACTTTGAGCAGTAGTGCTCCAGATGGCATTCCACTGTTGGCCAAAGAGATATCTGACGTAGATCCGCATATCCGCAGCTGGAATCATGAAAGGAAATGGGGGGGGGGGGGGGAGGGTCAAGAACTGCTTCTCTAGCCAAACTGTCAGCCAATTCATTCCCACATGACTTGGAACCCACAGAAACACAAGTGAACAGGCGGCACGCTCAAGGGCAGAGAGAAGGTGATGGATAGCAGAGATCAAAGGCTGACGATAGAAGCATCTGTCGATAGCCTGCAGGCTACCATGAACAAATAAAAAACACTGTGGAGGGAGGCCTGAGAAACAAAAAGGAGGCCCCTGTGAATGGCTAGAAACTCTGCTGCGAACACACTACATGATTCCGGCAATGAATGGTGCTTGAAGCCAGTAGGAGATGTGAAAGCGTATCCCACCTTATCAATAGTCTTAGAACCATCAGTGTAAAAGATGGTGGCGCCATGGAACTCTAAGGATGGCACAGACAAGGTGCCAGAAAACCATAGGAGTGACAGAGGCCTTAGGACCCTGGAGTAAGCCGTCGTCTAGGCACCATCCAAGGGGCGTATGGGAGGAAAGAAATGTGGTGCAGTCCAGTGAGTGGAGATGGAGATCCGACAGAGGGAAGTGAGATGCATGCCAACTGGCAATCCCACCCATGGGCGGATGTTAGGAGGGAGACATCCCTCATTGGCGAAGAGTACAGGGTACACAGGATGGTCAGGGAATTGGCGAATGGCGATTGCGTAAGAAACAAGGAGTTGGCTCCGTCGGATGTGTAGAGGGGAATCCCTGCTTCCGTGAGGAGAGGAATGCCTAAGCTTACTCTGCATGAAGATACAGAA
The DNA here is from genome assembly GCF_021461395.2 of Schistocerca americana. Classification (NCBI taxonomy): domain Eukaryota; kingdom Metazoa; phylum Arthropoda; class Insecta; order Orthoptera; family Acrididae; genus Schistocerca; species Schistocerca americana. Next base: position 152,453,005 of record NC_060126.1, on the reverse strand, counting down.
CTAAAAAAACAATGCTCAGTCCCCTAGAATGTTGAAACAGACATTCTTGTTCCTGTTCACATGTGCCTGGATAAGAAGGCCAATGTCATGGTACGACAAGATCCCTAAAAACACAATATTTTCAACATATTTAATATATCTAATCGATCATAATTCTAATTATTTGTTTTACTTATTTTTGTTTTATGTTTTGAATTGTTATTTTGCGTATTAATTCGTTTCTTAAATTTACCGTATCACATGTTTTTTTGTTAATTAAGAATTATAAATAACTCATCATCATACAAACTCATTGTAATAATCATAATTAGTATATAAATCCTAAAACCTATACTTTTCTTACTCCATGTACATAACATGAACGAAGCTTCTTCACACAATACACACGATGGGCAACAAAATATTAAAAAAATTCCTTGGGATTCTCAAATTGTCGTGTTCAATCTTCTAAATATTCCGATTTGTACAAGGCATATTTTAGTACACTGGAAAACCTTGGCGAAAAGATTTGCTTATGTGCATGAGACTTTAGCTTTATTATAGCCCTTATCATAATCATTCAGCAGAACTATCTGAAAATCTAGTCACAAAGTTCGTCCAACATCGAAAGTCATATACATCTAACAGCTGTACCCGTCCCGTCTAGCCTTTTGGGCTCACCACATAAACAAGTTCCATTTCGTCTGGTACGACGCTCAAAATGATTCATTTACACTGCCCTTCCCAAGAATGTGACAGTAACGCAGATTTTTCTCCCGCACTGGAAAAGAAAACTTCCGTCAAATACCTTTTGACGTGGTCATAAGTTAGTTTATCAAATTTCTATGCCGACACGAGGATGTTTTTGGCTTCAGTAAGAGATTCTCGAATACTCAGTCTATATTCTCCATAAGTTTTAAAAGAAACTATGAAAAGGATGGTGGTACAGCCATTGGACGCATACGGCCTTCAGTGTTGTAAGGTCATTGTTAGAAGATTTTCAGATCTAGTTCTACTGAATGATTACGATGTGTCTCACCTTGAGAAACAATATAAACATGTTATCACTAACACATAATTTCTTCGCCAAGGTTTGCCAATGTACTGATATCTGCATGGTATAAATGGTATAGTTATAGGACCACCCGCCACAATTTGAAATTCTGACGAATTTTGTTTTGTATGTTGTCAATCGCATGTATTATGAGAAGTAACTTCGTCCATTCAACGCACATTTCTTCACAGATTATCATTATTGTAATGGTTTTGTATTATAGTATTGAATTTAAAACGTAAAATAACAATTCAAAACATAAAATAAAAATAAGTAAAACGAATAACTTGAATAATAATGAACATTTTGATACTTTAATTAGGTATGCTGAAAAAACTCCGATAGGACACTGTGTACCGCTTATCTTCCAAAAACGATATTTCACAAACCACATGGGTGGATGTTCTGTGAGAACTCTATAATCTGCGCAATAACAAAAGTTTTTATTTATCAAAATTAATTAATGATATTGGGATATTTATTATACAGTTGTCACGAACGTTAACTTCAACGTGAATATGAAACATTTTTTATTTTTCGTAGTTTCTAAGATATTCCCTCTAAATCTAATATGCCAAATAACCTTTCTGGGTGTGTTTTACTCCTTGAAAGTGAAATTGGGCAAAGACGAAAACATATGTATTGCATTATTCTGATCCCTCTATACACATCTGCTAAGTTTCATCAAGATCGTTTATTTATACCTGTAGAGTTCCCTTGTTTGTTGCTTTGTAGCTGATGATACGATGGTAAATTACGTTCACTGATAGCAAAGCAGATTATTCTCCACAGCGACAGCACCATCGGAAATGGGTTTGAGAAACTGATGAGAATAAATGTGATCAGCGGCACCACCACACCTACCCCAGCTTCTAGCAATCCATGCCTGATGTCCCAATCTGACACCAAGTACAGCATCTGTCATAATTTGAGATGTGGGTGTCTTCTGATCAGCAATGGCTACTCGTTTGTGTCGGCGGTCCGCCATCGGAAACCAAAACGAAGAACATTAGCTCTTATCTTGGGACACTGATAACCTCATACTTCACGCAGCGCCAAAAAAAAGTAAGGCCGCACTGGACAACCACTTGCACGATTTCTGCTCGTCGAACTCCTGACATGTCTACAATGTTTACCACGAAAATACTATACACGCCAATGCTACTGAGGTGTTCATTTTTCACAGTCTGCTATGTACGTGAGCGCATTAAGTTGCGACACATTGAAAAAGACCAATTTCATGAGGAAGGTGGAGCGGACGGGAGGGAGAAGTAACCTCTGGCGTGCCACAGGCGAGTGTTATGGGACCATTGCTTTTTCACAATATATATAAATGACCTAGTAGATAGTGTCGAAAGTTCCATGCGGCTTTTCGCGGATGATACTGTAGTATACAGAGAAGTAGCAGCATTAGAAAATTACAGCGAAATGCAGGAAGATCTGCAGCGGATAGGCACTTGGTGCAGGGAGTGGCAACTGATCCTTAACATAGACAAATGTAATGTATTGCGAATACATAGAAAGAAGGATCCTTTATTGTATGATTATATGATACCGGAATAAACACTGGTAGCGGTTACTTCTATAAAATATCTGGGAGTATGCTACGGAACGATATGAAGTGGAATGATCATATAAATTTAATTGTTGGTATGGCGAGTGCCAGGTTGAGATTCGTTGGGAGAGTTCTTAGAAAATACAGTCCATCAACAAAGGTGGTGGCTTACCAAACCACTCGTTCCACCTATACTTTAGTGTTGCTCATCAGTGTGGGATCCGTACCAGATTGGGTTGACGGAGGAGATAGAGAAGATCCAAAGAAGAGCGGCGCGTTTCGTCACAGGGTTATTTGGAAAGCGTGATAGCGTTATGGAGATGTTTAGCAAACTCAAGTGGCAGACTCTGCAAGAGGCGCTCTGCATCGCGGTGTAGCTTGCTGTCCAGGTTTCGAGAGGGTGCGTTTCTGGATGAGGTATCGAATATATTACTTCCCCCTACTTATACCTCCCGAGGAGATCACGAATGTAAAATTAGAGAGATTCGAGCGCGCACGGAGGATTTCCGGCAGTCGTTCTTCCCGCGAACCATACGCGACGAACAGGAAAGGGAGGTAATGACAGTAGCACGTAAAGTGCCCTCCGCCACACACCGTTGGGTGGCTTGCGGAGTATAGATGTAGAATGTAATAGCAAACTATCATTTGCATCATCTCCGCCTTTTTGAAATTGGGGGCCATTTCCACGAAACTCAATAACAGCAAAAAATGCAGAAGTGTGTTACACACATATCAAAAAAGCTTTGCATCACCCTGGCTGCCAGAACTCCTTAAGACAGACGTTGACTGTGGATATTTTATCACAGACACAGTCCCATTGACTTTTCAGAGACGTCACTAAACCCGCCCAAAGATGTAAACAACCATGCATGAGCAGCGCCAATTAGACGAAGGGGGTCCGACAGCCGATCAGCTCCAGTCATTCCACCAGCAAGGAGGTACACGGCTCGTGCTGTCTGCAGTTCAACCATCCTACACGGTCAACACTGTGGTTCGATCGCGTCCGCATTGTTACTTTGTAACAGGAAGGTCTCTCAACAAGGGAAGTGTCCAGGCGTCTGGAAGTGAACCAAACCGATGTTGGTCGGACATGGAGGAGATACAGAGAGACAGGAATTGTCTATAACATGCGTCGCTCAGGCTGCCCTAGGGCTACTACTGCAGTGGATGACCGCTACCTACGGATTATGGCTCGGAGGAACCCTGACAGCAACGCCACCATGTTGAATACTGCTTTTCGTGCAGCCACAGGACGTCGTGTTACGACTCAAACTGTGCGCAATAGGCCGCATGATGCGCAACTTCACTCCCGACGTCCATGGCGAGGTCCATCTTTGCAACCACTATACCATGCAACGCGGTACAGATGGGCCCAACAACATTCCGAATGGACTGCTCAGGATTGGCATCACGTTATATTCACTGATGAGTGTCGCATATGCCTTCAACCAGACAATCGTCGGAGACGTGTTTGGAACAACCCGCTCAGGCTGAACGCCTTGACACACTGTCCTGCTGTTTTGGGGTGGCATCATGTGGGGCCGATGTACGCCGCTGGGGGTCATGGAACGGCTGTACAATACGTGAATGCCATCCTCCGACAGATAGTGCAACCATATCGGCAGCATATTGGCGAAGCATTCGTCTTCATGGACGACACTATCACGATGTAATGAGCAACACGCTACCTGTGCGGCTCTGGGAAAGGACTGACATTTTAGTATTTCAAAAACACTGCTAACAAATTAGTAAAGGAGCAGCAACCATTCAAAGTATCTGAAGCCAGGTTGTTCTTTAGAAAGAGAAGGAACCAATGTAGTGTCATCTGCAAAGTCGAAACAACGTACTTTTCCTCTCCGATCATTGTTGAACTGAAGGGAATTGACATGGATAGAGTGAAGGACATTGATCAAAAAACTGTAATAAAACCGAGAAACCACGTGAGTGTCAAAAAAGCTGACGATGTACAGATACTACAGAGGTTCTTTGTTACATCAGAAGAAGCCCAAGAGTTCTATGGGAAGACCCTAAAAAGTCGGGATGAACATGACAATGAAAATGAAGTACAGTACCTTAATGAACCAGTTTATTAAATAATTATAGTCATATGATACTATATTTTTTCGTTCTGTGAAGTGCATAACTTTACATTTTTGAACATTTAAAGCAAGTTGCAATCTGCGCAACTCTGAAATCTTATCAAGATCTGGCTGGATAATTATATGGCTTCTTCCAGACAGTAATTCATTATAGATAACTGCTTCATCTCCAAAAAGTCTGATATTACTATTAAAATTGTCCGCAATATCATTAATATACAACTGGAACAGCAAGGTCCCAAACACACACACCCCTGGAGCACTCCTATATCTGATGATGACTCTTCATTCGAGATAACATGTTGCATCCTCCCTACCAAACAGTCTTCAATCCAGCCATAAATTTCACTTGAAAATACAGCACCTACCTGACTGCCTTGATCCAAAGTGCGTCACGTGAAAAGAGTGCGAGTTTGGTTTCACATGATCGATGTTTTCGGAATCCATGGTGATTGGCGTGGAGGAGGTCATTCTGTTCAAGATATCTCATTATGTTTGAGCTCAGAGTTCGTAAGATTCTACAACAAATTAACGTCAAAGATATTGTACGGCAGCTTTGTAGATCACTTCTATCCTTGTAGATGGGTGTTACCGGTGCTTTCTTCCAACTTTAGGCACTTTTTTATTATTCGGGGGATCTACGACATATTATAGTTAGAAGAGGGACTAAGTCACAGATTCAGGATTACATAGAGCCCTGGAGCTTTGTTCAATTTTAACGATTTGAGCTGTTTCTCAACACCACTGCCACAGATACTGACTTCACCCATCTTCTCAGTGGCACGAGGATTAAATTGAGTCAGTTCTACGGAGTTTTACTTTATAATAGAATATTTGAAAACAGTGTTAAGCACTTCAGCCTTTGGTTTTCTACCCTCAATTTCAGTTTCTGTCTCATTCGCTAGGGACTGGACACTACCTTTAGTGGTACTAACAACCTTTACATACGACCAGAATTTCTTTGGGTTTTGTAAAAGATCATTTGACAATATTCTGCTACGATAGTCATTGAAGGCTTCACAGATTGCTATCTTCACAGTTAAACGCGTTTTATTCTATAGTGCTATGCTTTGTTTTGCATCTCTATGCAGCAGTCTCTTTCCTCAGAGATTTCTTTACAGCACCAGTATATCATAGTGGGCCACTCCCATTATATGCTCTTCTACTGGGTACGTATCTATCAGTGCATGGTCACATGGTCAACTAGTCTATTAAACTTGAGCCGTAGTTCCTCTACATGCTGCTGTCCTGTGCTAAAAGTTTCAAATTCCCCATTGAGATACGACACTACTGATTTTTTATGTAGCTTACTGAACACGTATATTTTTCTGCTTGTTATAGTTGCCCTTTGTACTTCGGCAATCATTGTTGCCACAAGCGGGTCATGATACCAGTTTCGATGTGGACATCCCCAAAGAGGTCAGGTCTATCTGTTGCCATTAGATCGAATGTATTTCCATCATGAGTGGGGTTCCGAACTATCTATTGTAGGTAGTTTTCAGCAATGTTTCACAAGATGTCTTATCACACCCAGCACTAACAAAACTAATTTTCCCAATTGATTGTTGGGTTATTAAAGTCTCGACCGATGATTGGGGAGCATACGTGCAAGCAAACTGTGGTTTTTCCTGACGTTTTCGGTTATATCAGGAGATGTGTCTGGTGGGTGATAGGATACAATGACCATTTTATGCTCACCCCTGAAAAACAAATTTTCAGGAGCGCTTCGAACTCTGGTACTCTGCTGCGAATGCTTCGGCAGTTAACTACTACGATTTTTGTACTCTTATCTGTGGGAGGCATTTATTTCTATTTTACACTGATACCACTGTGTTTCCTACAGTTATCGTCGTTATCTGAATTGGATGGAAAGTCGCCTAGTCAAAAAAAACCTTGTATGTACCCCACGAACATTCAGATACCTCGGTAGCAGCCTCTGACGGGTAGTGCACTCCTGAAACATTTACAAGCACACTACAAGGCAACCCTATGAAGCAAGTCCAGGAAGTGGCAGCCAGGCTTGTCACAGAGCTGTCGAAGTCTCTGATTCAATCCTTCCATTCGACTCAGAAGCAAGAGAACACAATCAGTTCTGGAGATAATGCTGCAAATTGTGAGCTTCGCTGAAACTCCGTGCTCAAGGCTGGTCTCACTCTTATCTGCCAGTCGCTGGAATGATTCACGTATGATCTGAGCCCAGGCGACTGATATTATTTGTTCCAATTTGCGCCACAATCTGCAGCTGCTTGCGCCCTTTTCCTTCGAAGACTGCCAGAGTGCCCTCTAAACAGGGATGAGGTAGCGAAGTACACCCAAAGAGTGCACCTGGTGTCCTTTCCTTTAGCTTGCTGCCATTTCCCTAAGGGGTACCGTCATTCGTCGTACGTTTGAACTGCCGAAGTTTGAAAGACCCCTACCCTTTTGCGTTTGTCTCCTCTTGACACCGGGCAAAACAGATTTCCCCAAAACAGGCGATGTGAGTCCCACTGGCTCAGTTTCAGCGAAAGACAGCCCCTCAAAATTATTGGTTAGGCGGATCAGTATAATGAGGGGACTGATGACCACAGATGTTAAGTTCCATAGTGCTCACAGCCATTTGAACCATCAGTATAATGCCCTGAGTCTTCCCTGGTCTCCATCCATTCATCCTAGTGGCCTAGATCTGCCACTGGAACGCCAAATGCAGTCAAGAGGATGAGTAATGGCAGATCCAGTACATTCTGCAGAGGAGACATGAGCCACAAGACAGGATAGTACCGGAGGTGCATTTGGTACCGGTACCACAGGTACGTGGCTCTCGGTTGCTCTTCCAACACATCGATGCACAGCAGCTGCCAACAGTTTGGCAGCAGTCGGGGAGATTTTCAGCTGGTTACGAACGTCAACCAACTCGTCCTGTGTTCGACAACAGCACAGTGGGGCTGCATTTTGGCTGGCACAATGCCTTACGGGACAGTGAACAAAACTTTACACTAAGCCTGCTGATTATCTTTCATATGCGTTGAGCTAAGAAAAATTGCTAATTCGTTATAAGAATTGAGGCAAATACATAAAACGAGATTTCTGTTAAGGCAACAGAAAAACTTACGGTAAAAGTTAATAATTGCCTAAAACTTTTTGAGGTTAATTATAGTTATGAGCAAATTCGAAAACAGAGTCAATTTACGACAGATGTAGATAGCATATACTCCTTTATAGAAAACTAGATGTAACACAACATGTTAATTAGAATATCTGCTACAGTATTTAATCATAAACGTCGATTTACTATACATTAGATTATGCGGGACGCAATGGTAACTTCCGAAGATTCTCAAAAATGCAGTTTTATTGGCGTTGATACACAATGAAACTCGGGGTGATCTGTTCTTTGGTGGTAACTGAACCACAAACGCTGCCGTGCTACGAAATAAGTTACCCAGTAACGCTCATACCGGCCACTTACGAAAATATAGTTTTGTAAGAGTCCGAAAATTCTCAAAAATGACCAAGTTCTCACGTAATTATACAATGATATTAGAGAACGATTGTTCTGAGTGAGGACAGGCCTACCGTTCCCAACACTTTTTACAAGAGCACAAATAAGTTTAGCCCTCCGGCAGTCGTGCATACTGCTGTCACAAGAGCAGTTGCACGTTGTAAAATTTACATGGGCATTTGACAGTAAAAACAAACTTGTCTTAAATAAACTATCATATTGACTGACGAAAGCAGTTCATATTCACTATCGTCAACATTTAGAACGAAAGATTTTGCTCTTAGTTCTTTAAATAAATTTTTAGCCAGTTTTTCTAACATGGTTCACTTTCATAACACCTTTCACAGACAATTTCTTTGCGAATTAATTCCGGCACAATAGTACTTTCTTCCAGGAGGTTGAAATGTTGTCACAGTTGCAAAATTTGCATCTTATTATCTTGAAGGAATATATTCAATGAATTAAGTTTTTCAAAGATACGTTAGCTGCAAAACGAAATCACTATCTACAAACTTCTTGAAAGTCGGATGCTCTTCTTGAACAGGCTAAGAATCATTCCTGAGTTCATACACATTTCTTAAGACCTCTCACGTGAAAGCCAGTGAGAAATACTGTAATAAATTAGAGAAATATGCTGAGTCCCATGCCAATGCATATGTGTTAAAACCATTCCGACTTTTAATGAAGTTCACTATTTCGATCACTGATTGAAGGTCTTCATCAAGGACAATGATTTTTTATGTTAGTGCTTCTCGATGAGTGAAACTGTGTTCAAATAGCATGAAGAGCCAGGCCCAGATCTAGGGGGCGGGGAGGGGGGATGAGGAGGGGGGCAAACCGGGGTATCTGCCCTGGGTGGCAATTTTACGGGGGCGCCAAACTCATATTCTTGAAGAAAAAAATCTTGCTTCATGAAGTGCCTAGCATCCAGTGCAAGTTTGTCTACCTATTATTCATATGATTTTGAAACGCATCCCTGTTTGTTACTGAGCATTTTTGAACACATTCCAAGTTGATTTCTGAAGAAATCGTAAGTTGATTTTTGAATGCATGCACAATGTACGTGATGTCTCTGCCAGGGGAATCCCCGTCACATCAAGAAATAAAAGGCTTTCCTGCAGACAAAAGGGACGGGGGGGGGGGGCTACACGAGCTGAACCATATCAACCCGAACGGCTGAATACCAATCGCTGTTTCTGTGGTTTATTGTGTGTGCAGATGATAAGCGTTGTTATAATTATTAGCGAAATCCGTAGATTCTGACTATCAGGATGGAAATAAACGACTAACAGGAATAACAGGTAACAAAGCTGACATTATCTTGTATCCAAGAAAATCAAATCTTGACAATTTTTGCAGATCGCTTCACCGCTAAGGACCAGATGTACAGTCCCCGGTTAGCAGCCGCTTAAGTTCTATTCTCGAAACAGTGCGGAAAACGCATTGTACGAACACGCAACGCCTGACCGAGGAATAAATGCGGGAGAACTGAACTGGTGATTCTGGCAGGGCTAGTGGAGTTAACCGGAGAATATGACGATTCCAAATTTATACAAACATTTCGTACTACTACTTTTCCATCTCCTGCTTGAGAAACTGGAGTACATGAGTGAAATGTGCTACCATTGCTACCATTGCTAGTAGGTCTAATAGGCATTTGATATTGCTACTTCGTGAATTATATTGTCATGTTATGTATGTAAATGAGGTACAAAAAATGACACTTTACGCCAAAACAGTCTCGCTTATTCGGTTTGTATCACAATTGCTACAATATTAGAAATGCCTATTTCGTTTTATGTAGCATACAATGACAAAATAGACGTAATCAAAACGAGAAACCACACCAGTCTTGGGTACTAAACACATCAACAGCCTTTTCAGTATTAGAAAACGACATTTCGATTTTCCATGTAGCAAAATGTTCGACGAACTTTGATAAGGTAATAGATTCTCTCGCAGAAAGGAAAGCACGCCGTGTAAGGCTGTAGCATGATTACAGAGAAAAACTTGCTGGTACCTAAGGATTGAAGAAATGTGTACCGTCTTGCTTGTCTTGTCTTTATTAGTTTTATGTTTCTCGTACTTAATTTTACGTCACACAAAAGAGGAAGTTGTTATGCAACAAAGAGTGCAGATTTTTTGAAGAGTTCCTAATCTACCGGTTATAAATAATTCGACCAAGTATTAAGCGTGTTAAGCGGGGTAAGATAAACTGGTCGACTGGGAGCAGTAGAGTCACCACATGACATTTTAATTTCCACTGTTGCATATAGGTTTAACGGTTTCCGTTACAAAATATAAACGTTTGAATTTCACAGAGCGAAATACAGTGACGTGCGATAGAAGAATCCTGTGTGAAAAGGCGTGGCACTGGACTTTGGTACATTGAAGAGCAAACAACATGTCTTACATTTCCTCGAACATATATTTTTTATATATCAAACTCTTCAGAATTTTACATCCTACCTTAAAAAAGGGGGGGGGGGGAGGTCGGCACTATCAAGCTTTTGCCCCGGCTCGGAAATATCGTAGGATCCGGGGCTGCGAAGAGCCTCTTTACTGCTCGAAACTAGCTAACAGCTAGCTATACTGTGACATCCATCTGGACCCACGCCTACACGACTTCCCAAATCAATGTTTGTTCTTCCATAAAAGACTGTAGTATATAGAAGAGGTCTGTTGCTTTTGTTCCAGGAGGTATTTATATGCAGGAAAGAAGATATTTATGAAATTTTTTGCCATGGATAAACATCACGTAACACACGTGCATCAATGCGGTTGTCTGTAAGGTACTCATCTGAACAGCGAAATCAGCCTTTGAGCTATTCAACTAAGGTTTCTTGAACGGTAAGCAACTTCGTACGATGAAAGAAGAGCTTTTGTAGGAATCTCAGATTGTTTACTCAAGGTTTTTTTCTGACTTTTCTTTTAACTTGTGAGAAAAGTATTCTCGTGGTTTATGTACCAGACTACCATGATTTGAGTCCTAACATCGTTTCATTTTATTATGAGGCATGTTTCTATAACTAGGACTTTGAAACAAGTGCCACACTATAGTCGTTCATTTCCAACAATAGTACACATAAAGCCGAAATTGCAATGACTGTCGTCATACTTCCCGTGTTTGCGTCTATTCGTGTCTTAAGAACTGCATTTTAAATACGATCTGCATTAGACAAAACTGAAGTTCAGACTGATTGTTGCTGGATAAAAACGACTGAGTCGCGCAGTACGATTCGACTGCCATAGTAACAAGTACTTGCCGACCCGCTATAGTCGATATGTCTCAAGAAGCTTCCTGACAGCTCGCATGTTGCCAACTTTCCACTGCCTCAGAATATGCCCTACCCATCTAATCGTCAGCATTCTTCTGTAGCACCACATTTCGAAAGCTTCTATTCTCTTCTTGTCCAAACTATTTATCGTCCACGTTTCACTTCCATACAAGGCTACACTCCATACAAATACTTTCAGAAACGACTTCCTGACACTTAAATCTATACTCGATGTTAACAAATTTCTCTTCTTCAGAAACGCTTTCCTTGCCATTGCCAGTCTACATTTTATATCCTCTCTACTTCGACCATCTTCAGTTATTTTGCTCCCCAAACAGCAGAACTCATTTACTACTTTAAGTGTCTCATTTCCTAACCTAATTCCCTCAGCATCACCCGATTTAATTCGACTACATTCCATTATCCTCATTTTGCTTTTGTTGATGTTCATCTTATATCCTCCTTTCAAGACACTGTCCATTCCGTTCAACTGCTCTTCCAAGTCCTTTACTGTCTCTGACAGAATTACAATGTCATCGGCGAACCTCAAAGTTTTTATTTCTTCTCCATGGATTTTAATTCCTACTCCGAATTTTTCTTTTGTTTCATTCACTGCTTATTCATTATACAGATTGAATAACATCAGGGATAGACTACAATCCTGACTCACTCCCTTCCTAACCACTGCTTCCCTTTCATGTCCCTCGACTCTTATAACTGCCATCTAGTTTCTGTACAATTTGTAAATAGCCTTTCGCTCCCTGTATTTTACTCATGCCACCTTCATAATTTGAAAGAGTGTATTCCAGTCAACATTGTCAAAAGCCTTCTGTAAGTCCACAAATGCTAGAAACGTAGGTTTGCCTTCCCTTAATCTATTTTCTAAGATAAGTCCTAGGGTCATTATTGCCTCAAGTGCTCCAACATTTCTACGGAATCCAAACTGATCTTCCCCGAGGTCGGCTTCTATCAGTTTTTCCATTTGTCTGCAAAGAATTCGTGCTAGTATTTTGCAGCCGTGGCTTATTAAACATAGTTCGTTAATTTTCACATCTGTCAACGCCTGCTTTCTTTGGGATTGGAAGGAAGAAAATTATTTGGAGAGTATGGCTGGAAGCACTGGCTGCTATTAAAACGGCGGTGGCGCACCTGAAGTCTCGTGGAGAGAAACCGGGCCTGGCCTTGACGCTCCGAAAATCGATCCTGCAGCTGCAGGACCACAGCAAGGGGGGGGGGGGGGGGGGGCGGCGGCAATCTTCGGTGCGTTGCCTTGTGTCGGCCGACGAACTCTAATATGACCTGTGGATAATTCTCTTATACCCAAGAAACAACAGCGGAAATTCAACGAGCAGGTGGGACTAAAATATTCACGGATGGATCGAAAATAACTGATCAACCGAATGTAGCGCTTGCTTTTGCCCTGCAGAGCGGATGTACTATCTCCTTCAGAGCGTGTTCGTAGCAGAAGCAGTGGCTATTATGCAAGCTCTCCACCACGTCGTCTGGACTGAACGACAACCAGATCTTAACCTTCCGTTATACCCGCGATAGTTCCTTAACGACCAATCGCGCGGATGACACGTATCGTCTACAACAGGGATTCCCAAAGTGGTCGATATCGACCCCTTTGGCTCGATATCTGTTTCCTAGGGGTCGACATAAACGAAAACTGACTTTGGGGGTCGACGAGGTCTAAAAATCGACCCCTATTAAATTAACACAAGTTCTTATTTAGAACTTTCAAGATAGGTAGGTACTGTATTGTTTATGTTGTGTTACGTGTACTAAGAATAATTAATATTTTTGTAGGAAATAGCATTGCTAATTCTCACTTTGTCTTCTATTGACCTAAGTCAGAATGAAAAATGACACTCTGTAGCATCCTTTTTAAGTTAGCGGACCATTATGAATAAGGGGGTTGAGCTTAAAAGTAGGTAATTTGACCATGGGGGTCTGAGGTAACAGTTCATTTTGGAAAAGGAGTCACTTGTCCAAAATAGTTTGGGGATCCCTGCTCTACAACAAACGGTGTATCTGGAACCTGAAAGTTGTATACGAATGATTTTAAGAGCGTTTTATTTAAATCTAAATATAACACATTTATTACATACATATACGGTAAGGTGTGCCGTAGGTTAGAAATATTTTCAGCAATTGTTCGTAAATAGGTCCAGTACTTCTCTGATAGCAGTCAAGTTGACAGTCTCCACGCAAACACCTCTTTCAAGGATACCATCAAACCTTAGACATCTCAAGAGCAATCTGAATCAGTTTTCACCCATTCATAAGTAATACTATTCAAGTTCTTTCTCCCTTCAGTTACCGTACAACTTCGATAAATTCTTTCCAGGACGTCTCAGAGACACATCACTGATATTAGGGAACAATGAAGACTCTGATCTCTAACACCAGTTTCTTTAGCATTCCTTTCCCTATTCACAGATTTGACTGATGTATATACACTCCTGGAAATTGAAATAAAAACACCGTGAATTCATTGTCCCAGAAAGGGGAAACTTTATTGACACATTCCTGGGGTCAGATACATCACATGATCACACTGACAGAACCACAGGCACATAGACACAGGCAACAGAACATGCACAATGTCGGCACTAGTACAGTGTATATCCACCTTTCGCAGCAATGCAGGCTGCTATTCTCCCATGGAGACGATCGTAGAGATGCTGGATGTAGTCCTGTGGAACGGCTTGCCATGCCATTTCCACCTGGCGCCTCAGTTGGACCAGCGTTCGTGCTGGACGTGCAGACCGCGTGAGACGACGCTTCATCCAGTCCCAAACATGCTCAATGGGGGACAGATCCGGAGATCTTGCTGGCCAGGGTAGTTGACTTACACCTTCTAGAGTACGTTGGGTGGCACGGGATACATGCGGACGTGCATTGTCCTGTTGGAACAGCAAGTTCCCTTGCCAGTCTAGGAATGGTAGAACGATGGGTTCGATGACGGTTTGGATGTACCGTGCACTATTCAGTGTCCCCTCGACGATCACCAGTGGTGTACGGCCAGTGTAGGAGATCGCTCCCCACACCATGATGCCGGGTGTTGGCCCTGTGTGCCTCGGTCGTATGCAGTCCTGATTGTGGCGCTCACCTGCACGGCGCCAAACACGCATACGACCATCATTTGCACCAAGGCACAAGCGACTCTCATCGCTGAAGACGACACGTCTCCATTGGTCCCTCCATTCACGCCTGTCGCGACACCACTGGAGGTGGGCTGCACGATGTTGGGGCGTGAGCGGAAGACGGCCTAACGGTGTGCGGGACCGTAGCCCAGCTTCATGGAGACGGTTGCGAATGGTCCTCGCCGATACCCCAGGAGCAACAGTGTCCCTAATTTGGTGGGAAGTGGCGGTGCGGTCCCCTACACCACTGCGTAGGGTCCTACGGTCTTGGCGTGCATCCGTGCGTCGCTGCGGTCCGGTCCCAGGTCGACGGGCACGTGCACCTCCCGCCGACCACTGGCGACAACATCGATGTACTGTGGAGACCTCACGCCCCACGTGTTGAGCAATTCGGCGGTACGTCCACCCGGCCTCCCGCATGCCCACTATATGCCCTCGCTCAAAGTCCGTCAACTGCACATACGGTTCACGTCCACGCTGTCGCGGCATGCTACCAGTGTTAAAGACTGCGATGGAGCTCCGTATGCCACGGCAAACTGGCTGACACTGACGGCGGCGGTGCACAAATGCTGCGCAGCTAGCGCCATTCGACGGCCAACACCGCGGTTCCTGGTGTGTCCGCTGTGCCGTGCGTGTGATCATTGCTTGTACAGCCCTCTCGCAGTGTCCGGAGCAAGTATGGTGGGTCTGACACACCGGTGTCAATGTGTTCTTTTTTCCATTTCCAGGAGTGTATTAGAACATGTGAACTATATTTTCATCCGAAAGTAACTTCAGAATATCTATTTCTGTCTTCGTTACATAGATTCATTTTTGAGTCCAGGTAAATGTGGATTAATATTATAAGGTCTTCTTCTAACATTTATTGGATATTTACTTTTCCTCAATTTTTTTTCTGAAAGAAAAGCACGTTCTTAAACTATTTCTTCCTCATTAAAATTAATCATTTTCTGACACCTTCTACTGTTCCTGAATCATGACCGTTTTCATGTACACTCCTCGTTCTCTGAATCAGCAATATCGCTGTCAGGATCTTCATCACATTAGAGCCTTATATCAGGATTGTTTCATTTATTCCACAAACTAGAAGTAGGGAATATTTGCTATTCGTAGGTAAATATTCTAGATAATTTGCTTATCTGTAACTGGTTCCGATACGCCTAAAATTACGCACATGAAAGTTGGATTGAATTTAGGAAAGTAATAAAGAAGCACACACTGTTTCGAATTGTAGTAGCAGAGCTCACGCATTTGATCAGTGTCGTCCAAGCTATAAGAATGTTTCATAAAGGTACATTCACACCGAAAACCTACTCCAACAAACAAAACAATGCAACCGTTGTGACTTTGGCAAACTTGCAACCGTTGTGACTTTGGCAAACTTGCAACCGTTGTGACTTTGGCAAACTTGCAACCGTTGTGACTTTGGCAAACTTGCAACCGTTGTGACTTCGGCAAACTTGCAACCGTTGTGACTTCGGCAAACTTGCAACCGTTGTGACTTCGGCAAACTTGCAACCGTTGTGACTTCGGCAAACTTGCAACCGTTGTGACTTCGGCAAACTTGCAACCGTTGTGACTTCGGCAAACTTGCAACCGTTGTGACTTCGGCAAACTTGCAACCGTTGTGACTTCGGCAAACTTGCAACCGTTGTGACTTCGGCAAACTTGCAACCGTTGTGACTTCGGCAAACTTGCAACCGTTGTGACTTCGGCAAACTTGCAACCGTTGTGACTTCGGCAAACTTGCAACCGTTGTGACTTCGGCAAACTTGCAACCGTTGTGACTTCGGCAAACTTGCAACCGTTGTGACTTCGGCAAACTTGCAACCGTTGTGACTTCGGCAAACTTGCAACCGTTGTGACTTCGGCAAACTTGCAACCGTTGTGACTTCGGCAAACTTGCAACCGTTGTGACTTCGGCAAACTTGCAACCGTTGTGACTTCGGCAAACTTGCAACCGTTGTGACTTCGGCAAACTTGCAACCGTTGTGACTTCGGCAAACTTGCAACCGTTGTGACTTCGGCAAACTTGCAACCGTTGTGACTTCGGCAAACTTGCAACCGTTGTGACTTCGGCAAACTTGCAACCGTTGTGACTTCGGCAAACTTGCAACCGTTGTGACTTCGGCAAACTTGCAACCGTTGTGACTTCGGCAAACTTGCAACCGTTGTGACTTCGGCAAACTTGCAACCGTTGTGACTTCGGCAAACTTGCAACCGTTGTGACTTCGGCAAACTTGCAACCGTTGTGACTTCGGCAAACTTGCAACCGTTGTGACTTCGGCAAACTTGCAACCGTTGTGACTTCGGCAAACTTGCAACCGTTGTGACTTCGGCAAACTTGCAACCGTTGTGACTTCGGCAAACTTGCAACCGTTGTGACTTCGGCAAACTTGCAACCGTTGTGACTTCGGCAAACTTGCAACCGTTGTGACTTCGGCAAACTTGCAACCGTTGTGACTTCGGCAAACTTGCAACCGTTGTGACTTCGGCAAACTTGCAACCGTTGTGACTTCGGCAAACTTGCAACCGTTGTGACTTCGGCAAACTTGCAACCGTTGTGACTTCGGCAAACTTGCAACCGTTGTGACTTCGGCAAACTTGCAACCGTTGTGACTTCGGCAAACTTGCAACCGTTGTGACTTCGGCAAACTTGCAACCGTTGTGACTTCGGCAAACTTGCAACCGTTGTGACTTCGGCAAACTTGCAACCGTTGTGACTTCGGCAAACTTGCAACCGTTGTGACTTCGGCAAACTTGCAACCGTTGTGACTTCGGCAAACTTGCAACCGTTGTGACTTCGGCAAACTTGCAACCGTTGTGACTTCGGCAAACTTGCAACCGTTGTGACTTCGGCAAACTTGCAACCGTTGTGACTTCGGCAAACTTGCAACCGTTGTGACTTCGGCAAACTTGCAACCGTTGTGACTTCGGCAAACTTGCAACCGTTGTGACTTCGGCAAACTTGCAACCGTTGTGACTTCGGCAAACTTGCAACCGTTGTGACTTCGGCAAACTTGCAACCGTTGTGACTTCGGCAAACTTGCAACCGTTGTGACTTCGGCAAACTTGCAACCGTCGTCCATGAAGATGGATGCCTTGCCGTTATGGCGCCTTCCATGACCACCAGCAGCGTACGTTGGCCCCACATAATGCCACCTCAAAACAGCAGGGAACCTCCACCTTGCTACACTCGCTGGACAGTGTATCTAAGGCGTTCAGCTTGACCGGGTTGCCTCCAAACATGTCTCTGACGATTGTCTGGTTGAAGGCATATGCGACACTCATCAGTGAAGAGATCGTGATGCCAATCCTGAGCGGTCCATTCGGCATGTTGTTGGGCTCATCTGTACCACGCTGCATGGTGTTGTGGTTGCAAAGATAGACCTCGCCATGGACGTCGGGATTGAAGCCTATTGCGCACTGTGAGTTTTAACACGACGTCATTTGGCTGCACGAAAAGCATTATTGAACATGTTCGCGTTGTTGTCAGGATTCCTCCGAGCCATAATCCGTAGTCAGCGGTCATCCACTGCAGCAGCCCTTGGGCGGCCTGAGCGAGGCATGTCGTCGACAGTTCCTGTCTCTCTGTATCTCCTCCATGTCCGAACAACATCACTTTGGTTCACTCTGCCTAGACATTTCCCTTGTTGAGAGCCCTTCCTGGCACAAAGTAATAATGCAGACGCGATCGATCCGCGGTATTGACCGTCTACACATGGTTGAACTACAGACAACACGAGCCATGAACCTCTGGTGGAATGACTGGAACTGATAGGCTGTCAGACACCCTCCACCTAACAGGCGCTGCTCATGCATGGTTGTTTACATCTTTGGGAGGGTTTAGTGACATCTCTGAACAGTCAAAGGGACTGCGTCTTTGATACAATATACACCGTCAACGTCTATCTTCAGGAGTTCTGGGAACCGGGGTGATGCAAAACTTTCCTTGATGTGTGTATGACTCTGGGTACTTCACCAGTATTTCGCAGTTTAGTGACAACACGGGTACAGCTCTTGAACCTGGTAGTCTGCATTTAGGAAATTTTAAACCATATCCTCTACTGGCAGTGGTGCCATTTCCATTAAAAAAAAACGTGCACCAGTATGATGTCGGCATACTCTTCATTTGTCAATGATACAGCATAAATGTCCAAGAAATCACTCGCAGTTGAAAATTCCACTATGTAAACGCAAACACAAATTCACAACATTAACTTCAAAATCAAAATTGTAATCGATAAATAAACCGACAAGAACAGGGACACCAACATCATGGACATCGGTACAGACATGGGAGCCCAGGGGCAAGTGCATAAAGTAGGGATCCCTCCCTCACCAAGATGCCTACCCCTACCAAACCTCATTCTAGCTTAACAAAACGTCGTCCATTCGTATCTCACAGCCAACCGCCCCTTCCCCCCCCCCCCCCCCCCCACACACACACACACACACACACACACACACACACACACACACACAACCTTACACCAGCACACCAGCCACTCTCACTTCACTTTAGTCAAAAAGTAAACCGAGTAACAGAAACTTTAAAAAGCAAGCAGTCATTTTATTTTAAACGGGCGACCCGCCCTGGCTTTACATGTGTAACACCTTACTATCTATGACCGAACGACCTGATTATTATATTAGCAACAGACACAAATCTTCCTCGTGAGTCAGTCTATTAGTGAACCCTGTCAAAATCCCTTGAGCAGTTCCTGAGATTAGCCTTCACATGCAGACAGATATCACAATAGCAAGAGTTTAGTTAATGATATGTATAGATACCTTGGAGATGCTAGATGTAAAATTAACAATCCCCCCCAATTTATCCATACATGAAACGGCTATTCATCCCTGCACGATTGCACACAAGAAATACAGCATACTGCCCACGGCACATTTTAATTAATACTATACTGTTTCTTATGAGATTATTTTACTAATACGGATCTTCTTACGTTCACAATAAAATCATAAAAACTAATTAACTGAAAACTTAATGACAAAGTGAAATCAGCGAGGTCATGCTGAAAAGTAATGTCTCTGAATTTTTAATTGAAAATTCAAAGCTTTTAAATAAAACAAAACATTATTATTGTAAATATTTGTTCTTCGTTCCTACATGTTTATTTCTCAACATCGTCACGCAGGCGACGAAAACTTATCTCCCTATGACAGACCAGTTTGAAGATGCCGTCACCGTAAAATGACTATCTTGACGGAGGCACAACTCACCTCTGGTTGGTTGGTTGGTTGGTTGGTTGTTTGGGGGAAGAGACCAAACTGCGAGGTTATCGGTCTCATATGATTAGGGAAGGATGGGGAAGGAAGTCGGCCGTGCCCTTTCAAAGGAACCATCCCGGCATTTGTCTGGAGCGATTTAGGGAAATCACGGCAAACCTAAATCAGGATGTCCGGGCACGGGATTGAACCGTCGTCCTTCCGAATGCGAGTCCAGTGTACTAACCACTGCGCAACTCATCTCTGCTTGCACCGCTTCATCGCTATCAAACTGAAGTCCTCCAAGGTGTTCTTTAGTTTTGGAAACAGATGAAAATCGGATGGGGCCAAGTCGGGAGTGTATGGAGGATGGTCGATGACAGTGAACACAAGGAGTCGGATTTCTGCAGATGTCGCAGCACACGTGTGCGGTCCGGCATTATCATGATGAAGGAGAGAAAGGGTCCTCCATGCGTGGACGAACTCTTCGAATTCGAAACTCGATTATGGCATGCTGTTTCTCACGCTACGACGTCTTTATGTCATACGCTGCCAAGTTACACACAAATTCTGAGCCCTGTATCGATAAAGGGCTGAAAGTATGTGGACATAAAGAATAAAGATGTAGAATGTTAATAACTTTTGTGTTATTTAAATCTTTAAGAGTTTTCAAATAAAAAGTTCTGAGGCAGTACTTGTCAGCAGGACCTCATATGTTTGTAAATGGATGACCCACGGCACGATTCCAGTTGCAGGATGCCTGTCTGACTGCTTCCCTAGAAATCAATAATTCGATTTCCAGTATTTCATACAATTATTGCCAAATTTTAAAATGCTACCATAATTACTTATTAAGAACTATAATGTTATGTGAAAGGTTTAATACACACAGTATACGCCTTCAGGCAGCGTAACTAACGGCATGTAAAGTACCAAGACCATATACATCCAGTATTTGAGAAAGAGCAGTTAGCGACCCCCGAGAAACTTTACACACAATTTCAAACCTTTACGGAACCGTTTACCGCTAACACCTACCCATGACGAAAGGAAAAAAAAGTTTATCACGTACTACAGTTTCGCTATTCAAGTAGTAAAACTGCAACATCAGGCATGACAATTTCTTACTTCTGTATTACCAATCCTATTTGCAAAATATTTTGCATCCAGTATCGAGATATACCACTCAATGAACCTGTAAAATTATATCACTGTACTACACACAGTTCGAGAGCTATGACGTTTTACACGTGCGAGTTCGATCCTCTAAATAACCGGTGGTGGGTTTTGCTGGTTGTATGTAAAACTGTACTGCAAGACAAAACAAGAATAAAAAGATAATTTCAAAGAAGCTACATAAGTGCGAATATCCATGTAAAAACGTAAACTGCTACCGAAGTGTATTTGATTAGTGACCTAAACTCTTGTCCTACTTAAATCAGCTTTTCATCGTTCTTACAAGTATAAAATCGTCCCCGTTTTAGAAAAACCAATATAACGAACTCTTATTTTCTACCTAAGCTACACTGTAAGACAAAAAAAAGAAAAAACCGACTCACCACGAAGGAATTATCCGTATGGGATGGAAATCGGTAGATTTAATGTACATGTACAAACAAACGATCACCCTTTCAGAAAAATTGTATTCTTTATTCAACAGAAAGAGCTTCGCAAAATGAGCAAGTAAAAAACGCGTTGGTCCACCTCTGGCCATTACACAGGTCGTTATTTGGCTGGGCATTGATTGATGTACGAGCGTAATCCCAAAAGTAAGGTTCAAATGGCTCTGAGCCTTATGGGACTTAACTTCTGAGGTCATCAGTCCCCTAGAACTTTGAACTACTTAAACCTAACTAACCTAAGGACATCACACACATCCATGCCCGAGGCAGGAATCGAATCTGCGACCGTAGCGGTCGCGCGGTTCCAGACTGTAGCGCCTAGAACCGCTCGGCCACGCCGACCGGCTCTAAAAGTAAGGTCTCTTTTTTATAAATACATAAACCTGTTTATTTCTACAATGGTTTACATCAGTTTACAGCTTCAACATCAAGCTATTTTTCGACATAATCACCATTTCTGTCGGTACATTTTTGTAGACGCTGTGGAAGTTTTTGTATGCCCTTGTCATACCAGCTCGCCACCATGCTATTCAAAAAGTTATGAACCTCTTCTTTCACCTCGTCGTCGGAGCTGAATCGCTTTCCAGCCAAATGCTCTCTTAACCTTGGGAACATGTGATAGTCACTGGGCGCCAAGTCAGGACTATAGGGTGGGTGGGTCCACTGAAACTGTTGCAGGACAGCAACGGTTTGCCGAGCGATGTGTGGGCGAGCGTTGTCATGCAGAATGTGTACTCCCTTGCTCGACATTCCTCTTCTCCGGTTCTAAATTGCCCGTTTGAGTTTTTTCAGAGTCTCACAGCACCTGTCAGCGTTAATTGTGGTCCCAGCGATTCAACTCTGACGACGAGGTGAAATAAGAGGTTCATAACTT
This sequence comes from Schistocerca americana, assembly GCF_021461395.2. Taxonomy (NCBI): domain Eukaryota; kingdom Metazoa; phylum Arthropoda; class Insecta; order Orthoptera; family Acrididae; genus Schistocerca; species Schistocerca americana. The sequence continues at coordinate 152,430,688 of NC_060126.1, read as the reverse complement.
TCTGAACAGCATGGCGGCGAACTGGTATGACATGGGCATGCAAAAACTGCCACAGCGTCTACAAAAATGCACCGACAGAAATGGTGATTATGTCGAAAAGTAGCTAAATGTTCAAGCTGTAAACTGATGTAAACCACTGTAGAAATAAACAGGTCTATGTACTTATAAAAATAGGAGACCTTACTTTTGGGATTACCCTCGTAATTGCTGGATGTCGTCCTGCGAGATATCGTACCAAATTCTGTCCAACTGGCGCGTTAGATCGTCAAAATCCAGAAATGGTTGCAGGGCCCTGCAAACGTTCTCAGAACGGGGAGAGATCCCGTGACCTTGCTGGCCGAGATAGGATTTGGCAAGCACGAAGACAGGCAGTAGAAAGTAAGTGTGCAGGTGGGCGTTACCCTGCTGAAATAAAAGCCGAGGGCGGCGTACAATGAAGGGCAACAAAATAGGCGTAGAATAACGTCGTCGTTCCAGTCTGTTGTACGGGGGCCGCGGGTGATAACCAAAGGGGTCCTGCTATAAAAGAAATGGCCACCCAGACCATTAGTCCTGGCTGTTGGACTGTGTGGCGGGCAACAGTCAGGTTCATATTCCACCGCTGTCTGGAGCGCCTCCAAAAAAGTCTTCGGCCTGGAATCTCATTGACTGGTGTAAACTAATCTTCATTGATGCACCCCGCTTCCAAGTGAGTCCCAACGATGGGCGAAGACGTGTCTTGAGACGCGCTGGCCGGCAATGGAATACCAACCTGACTGTTGGCTGCCACACGGTGTGACAGCCAGGAATGATGGTCTAGAGCACCATTTCTTTTCATAGCAGGACGTCTTTGGTTGTCATCCGTCGCACCCTTACGGAAGAGTGGTACGTAATGATATTCTACGACGGGGTTTGTTGCCCTTTATGACGAGTCATCTTGTGCTCATATTTCAGCGCGATGATGCCCGCCAACACGACGAGAGTGTCCACTGCTTGTCTTCGAACTTGTCAAAGACTACTGTGGCCAGCAAGGTTGCCCGATCTCTTCCCAACTGAGAACGTTTGTAACGCACCGAGCCGCGCGGGATTAGCCGAGCGGTCATGGGCGCTGCAGTCATGGACTGTGCGGCTGGTCCCGGCGGAGGTTCGAGTCCTCCCTCGGGCATGGGTGTGTGTGTGTGTTTTTGTCCTTAGGATAATTTAGGTTAAGTAGTGTGTAAGCTTATGGACTGATGACCTTAGCAGTTAAGTCCCATAAGATTTCACACACATTTGAACATTTTGAACACACCGACCGGCTCGGGATTCTGATGATCTAACGCGCCAGTTGGATGAATTTGGCACGATATCTCACAGAAGTATATCCAGCGACTCTGTCAACCAATGCCAGGCCGAATAACTGCTTGCATAAGGACCATATATGAACCTGGGCGTTACTGACTTGGTAAGTTTGTGAAGCTGCTTTTCTTGAATAAATCACTCAATTCTCCTAAAAATTTATTCATTTGTTTGTCTGTACATATACATCACATCTACCGATTTCCATCCCATCCGCATAATTCATTCGTGGTGCGTCTTTGTCTTACAGTGCCAGGCACTTTGAGAAATATGCATCGAGATAACACGGGAACAAGCAAGTAAGCACTCAATTTTTGAGATCTTCGCCATAAGCGATAGGTACGAAAAAAGTTGTGTTGCCACACAGGCGTCTAAGCGATACGTCAATTATTTAGTCAATCGCTGAATAAAAAAGTGTTGCTTTAATCCCAGTTACGGGCTCTGCCAGCCTCTCGTCCTCACAAAGTTCCTTTACTGCACTACTGGCCATTGCTACACCACGTAGGTGACGTGCTACATATGCGAAATTTAACCGACAGGAGGAAGATGCTGTGATATGCAAATGATTAGCTTTTCAGAGCATTCACACAAGGTTGGCGCCGGTGGCGACACCTACAACGTGCTGACATGAGGGAAGTTTCCAACCGATTTCTCATACACAAACAGCAGTTGACCGGCGTTGCCTGGTGAAACGTTGTTGTGATGCCTCGTGTAAGGATGAGAAATGCGTACAATCACGTTTCCGACTTTGATAAAGGTCGGATTGTAGCCTATCGCGATTGCGGTTTATCGTATCGCGACATTTCTGCTCGCGTTGGTCGAGATCCAATGACTGTTAGCAGAATATGGAATCGGTGGGTTCAGAAGGGTAATACGGGACGCCGTGCTGGATCCCAACGGCCTCTAACTAGCAGTCGAGATGACAGGCACCCTATCCGCATGTCTGTAACGGCTCGTGCAGCCACGTCTCGATCCCTGAGTCAACAGATGGAAACGTTTGGAATACAACAACCATCTGCACGAACAGTTCGACGAGGTTTGCAGCAGCATGGAGTATCAGCTCGGAGACCATGGCTACGGTTACCCTTGACGCTGCATCACAGACAGGAGCGCCTGCGATGGTGTACTCAACGACGAACCTGGGTGCACGAATGGCAAAACGTCATTTTTTTGGATGAATCCATGTTCTGTTTACAGCATTATGATGGTCGCACCCGTGTTTGGCGACATAGCTGTGAACCCACATTGGAAGCGTGTATTCGTCATCGCCATACTGGCCCATCACACAGCGTGATGGTATGGGGTGCCATTGGTTACACGTCTCGGTCGCCTCTTGTTCGCATTGACGGCACTTTGAACAGTGTACGTTACATTTCAGATGCGATACGACCCGTGGCCCTATCCTTCATTCGATCCCTGCGAAACCATACATTTCAGCAGGATAATGCACGACCGCATGTTGCAGGTCCTGTACGGCCCTTTCTGGATACAGAAACTGTTCGACTGCTGCCCTGGCCAGCACATTCTCCAGATTTCTCACCAATTGAAAATGTCTGGTCAATGGTGGCCGAGCAACTGGCTCGTCACAATACGCCAGTCACTACTCTTGATGAACTGTGGTATCGTGTTGAAGCTGCATGGGCAGCTGTACCTGTACACGCCATCCAAGCTCTGTTTGACTCAATGCCCAGGCGTATCGAGGCCGTTATTACGGCCAGAGGTGGTTGTTCTGGGTACTGATTTCTCAGGATCTATGCACCCAGACTGCGTGAAAATGTAATCACATGTCAGTTCTAATATAATATATTTGTCCAATGAATACCCGTTTATCATCTGCATTTCTTCTTGGTGTAGCAATTTTAATGGCCACTAGTGTACTTTAATTCGTTTGCTAGGCGAGTTTCACACTGTACCCTCTTTCACAAATATAGAAAGTCTCACGTCGTTTGGCGCATGATCCTTTGACTCTAGCTATTTCTGACAACAACCGAGTGGTAAGATAATGAACTCGCATTCGGGAGAACGGTGATTCAAATCCACGTCCGCCAACCCGGACTGACGTTTCCCGTAGTTTCCCCTCAAGTCGCCTGAAGCAAATGCCGGGATGGTTTCTTTGGAAAGGACACGGCTGATTTCCTTATCCATCCTTTCCCTTCAAGTGTTCGCGCACCATCTCTAACGACCAGATCGTCAACTGTACATGAAACCCTGATCTTCCATCTCGGTTTCTGACAGTGCCGTTTCCTAAGATGTCATACTCAGCTGCGACGTCCTTAACACTCCAACTGGAAGTCTTTAGGTGCTGTGTTAATTCTTTTCAGCGGTTTGTATTGACTCTGAAAATTAAGTTTATGAGATCTGTTGCTACACTTAGTTCGTTACATTTCAGTTATGTGTGTCAGAGCCTTAAAAATACGTCAGTAAATCTCTCCGTAAGTGTATAGATTGTTTCTTATCTGCCAACCCAACGTATTGGACTTGGTATCTAGTTTTACCTTGGAACTGTTCACGAGACGAGTTTTTAAAACCTATCACAATAGCAAGCTGTGACCAAAAAATGTGTAGATGTTCACATCTGCTTCATAATACAGGGATGTTAGCCTCTTCAGCGCGACTAAATTTAATGACTTTATTCTTTTTTGCATACCACTGTATACGCTACTCGTGACGGATATTCTATCATAGTTTACCCCAACACTTCCCCATTACGGCCAATGCTAGGGTGCCCTGGGAGCCCTGGTAATAGTGACAATATAAGGGGAGATGTGAGTTGGAGTTTGTGTTGGGGAGGGTATTTTACTTCCGTAGTCAGTGCAGTGGTCATAATGTTGTGGTGGCGTAGTGGTCAGCAAACCTGCCTAATAAGCGGCCGGCACGGTAGCTCAGCGTGTTCGGCCAGAGGGTTAGCTGCCCTCTGTAATAAAAAACTGAGTTAATCGATCAACAACGAACTTCAATGGACGTCTTACGACGTCCGCCCCGAGCAGATGCAACGAACAAAAGCGAACAAAATGAGATTTAAAAAAAAAAAAAAAAATTAGCAAGAAGACGCGGGTTCGAGTCCTGGCCGCAGCACAAATTTTAATTCACTTCTTCAGCTTCCAACGTTATCGTAGATAAATTAGAGACTGAAATTCTATTCCTTTCGTTCTATGTATTTAATTAACTAATGTACGTACCGTTTGCTCTAAGTGAAGGAAATAAATGATTCGCCTACCTTTACGTCGGAATGATTTCGAAAACAATCTTTCAATTTAATGATTGTGAAATACTTCTGACTGACTTCACTAAGCTTCCACGTTTTAATTAATTTTTTTAACTGTAGAGACATCCTCGGGTGCATTGCCCTAATTTTCCCTGCTTAGTTACTGTAATTACTAAACAATTTCTTTGAGTGAACGATAACTGTTTTCCGCGTATTCGCTTAAGGGCAAACAACTTATGACGTGACGCAGTTCTAAACAATACAGAGGTCTCTGCAGCAGCGCATACCATTGCTAGGTAACAGTTTTGAGACTAGGCGACTGACGAGCAACACGAATGTGTCCGTCCCCAGTTACCAATACCTTCAGCAAACCGTGACACGCAGAAAGAACACGGAGCAACGATAGCAATCAGAAGGTAAGCCATTATCAAACATTCCGCCACTCTGTCGCACCCAAAACACAGGCGTCAAATCGACTGTACCTTATTTATTTACTATTTAATTAACAAAACTGTAAAAAAAACGTTGTGTTGAATATTTGATGTAAATTCCTATGATAAGTTCTGTTTCTAACTGAATTATGTGTACTGATCCAATGACCGCAATTTTAGCGTTTCCAACTGCATGTTAAAGTAACAAGATGTTATGATTTTTAATTGTAACTCCTAAAATCAACGAACAATGTTCCAATAATCGTGAAATGTATATAAGCAATCGTGTTATGAGTTGGCCGCGGTGGCCGAGCGGTTCTAGGCGCTTCAGTCCGGAACCGCGCGACTGCTACGGTCGCAGGTTCGAATCCTGCCTCGGACATGGATGTGTGTGATGTCCTTAGGTTAGTTAGGTTTAAGTAGTTATAAGTTCTAGGGGACTGATGACCTCAGATGTTAAGTCCCATAGTGCTCAGAGCCATTTGAACCATTTGTTATGAGGTTGGGCTCGCTGTTCCGATTTTCCCCGACCTAAGATCTGTGTCACACTGTGAAATAAAATACTGTAAAAAGTTTCTCGACGTATCCCGAAGTTATTTCACGTTAAACGCCGTGTAAACCTAAAATGTGAATCCAGTTCTCGGCAATTTCTCCAGAACAAGAGCAGATCTCAGGCTAAGTACCATTCATTACTGAGTTACACTCCACATATAGAATGTGTTATTTTATTGAGCATGTTACGTTGCAAAGTGAATAGAATACTTAAGTGCTAACATGAACAAACAGAAACTTAACAGTGGAAGGGGCACGAATTTTTATAAATCTTGTAATTACAAGGAAATCTAAATACTACGAATTATTAATCGTCATACGAAGTTTCCGTGCGAAATGATCTCCGTATTCGCTCGTCTAAACACTGTTAAGACAGTTTGAGTGTCACCGTGGTGTCGCGAAACACGTTTTCCATGCACTTATCAGAAGAAATAATAATTTTTTATAAAAACTTGTAATGGTTGGAGATTAATTCCAAACATTAAGTTCTATATTTGTCTGAAAACTAATTTACCTTTTAAATCGCAGTTGTCTCTCAAACGGAATGAAATGAGGTTTGGAATTTTTGTTTCTGCTTACGTATAATACCTTAGATGGGTCGGCTTTTGTTTTTCTGTCAATGCATTTCGTATGCTAAGGGCCGATATATTTTCTTGACGTCTCGTCTCCTTAGTGTATACTGAATAGGTAGAGGACTCTAGAACTCGAGCTACTAATATGTTAATTGTTCTCGCTGTGCCCAATAGGCCTGACACTATAGTCATCGCCGTTTAATGCTGTGTTCCCGTTTCGGTGACAAGAAATTTGCAGTAGTATCATTTGCAAAAAATTTCCCCCATCACTGTGTATCCCCCGCTCTGGTCCAGGTATCAATTGCCCACTCAGAAGTTTCCCGGATGTGGTGGCTGATGGGTATAGCTGTTCCGATAGAATCTGAAAGCCTAAGTATGTCTTCGGGCTAAGCTCACTTGTTTTCAATGACTACCAGTCTAAGCTTTCAATTCTGTGCGCACCAACAAAATTAAATCGTTTCAAATTCAATCATATACAACTTTTCTGTGATCTTTAACTCTGCTTGCTACATCTGCTTTACGAGTAGATGGACCCACCAAACACAGCATCGCCTACTAACTGAAGCTGACTGACTTGCATGTGTAAGTGAGAATGGTATCCTAAGCTAAATTTTGTTATTTTAATATAAGGATATACTGTACTTGACTGGTTGATTTTTCCACGTTTTCTCGTAGTTTTCTTATGAGTGCAAGGGGTCTTCCATCCTCGTGCTAGATGGGTCAATGTCCTTGCTGCCTCATACTAGTTACGGCTCTGACCCATTGGACACATCATACGGCATGTCTTAACCGAATAGTATTTATTACCAACTCACAAAATATTCTTTCTCCTCACTATATATACATTGTCCAGTCACAATGTGACCACCTGCCAGATGGCCTGAGTAGACACCTTTCCAGTGCAGACTCCTGCGAGACCTGCAGGAGGAGAATTGATGAGGAGCTGGAAGGTACCGACAGGGATCTGGAGCCACGCTGACTCCAGTGCTATGGGCAACTGTGCTAAGTGAGACGCCCTGCTAATCCCGCAGGGCAGAAAGTACAAATTGTGGAAAGGGGCCAAAATAAGGGGCAGTCAGTTTCACTCGAACATACAGCTTTATTATTTGATCAAACATCACAAGAGCCCAAAAAAAAACTTTTTTTAAACACACAGCTTTAATCTTTGGTACTTAATTACTGGCTGCAAACCACTTTAACTTAAAAACAGCTGAAGGCCAGTAACTTAAAACTCAGGCATAATCAGAAATTTAAAAAGCAAGTCTTATCTTAAAACAGTTCTTTAGTTTGGCTGAAGAAAACAAGTTAAATTCCAATCGGCTGAAGGCCTAACACTTAAAACTCCATAACATTATTTTTTTAAATAACAAGGCCTTAGTGAAACAGTTCTTTAATTTAGGCTGAAGGCCTTAATAGCAAAACAACTCTAATTTTAGAAAGTCGGCTAGAAGCCATACAAGTACAAACAACAAGAACAATTTTATAAAAAATAGGGCAGTACACCCAAGGGCGCTCAGATGTTCAAGGGTCGTCCTCGAATTCAAATACTAACGCTTGCTTAGGTGAGACAGGCAGTCGGGCCAACCATTCACGATCCGACAACAACCCAACCGACCGACAGCCAACGGACCCACCGACAGGATAACTTCCACCTCACCCAACCAGGGCGCAACAGGGAGTTCAACGGAACAATGTAGAAGATATTGGCGCACACAGCCATCATACATGGGGCTGTCAAACTACACAACATGCTGGACAACAACACGATGAGGAAACTACACTGCCTGAAATTTACGTCAACGGCCAGGGCAGGTAACCTTAATGTTAACGGCCACAATGCAGAAGAGTCCGCTGGTGCACTTCAGTTCAAATAACCAAATACAGTGAAACTCCACCGGAGGGTGGTTAGAATTTTCCAACTTGAAAACCACGTTGTTGCTCACAGGAATATCCCAACAGCCGACAAAGAACTCCAAACGATACAATGTGAACAGTCTTGACTTGCTGGTAGGCTAAAACTCGACTTTCGTGGGTCGACTAGTGAATGAAATCCACTAGCTCTTTTGCCATCCCAAGGAACTCTATGACACTTTGCACCCATCTGTTTATAATGAATGCAGTTTTCTAGCGTAGGGTGGCGGTTAAAAACGCGGAGAGCCACGTCTCCATTCGCAATTGCATCACAGTATGCCTCAGGCCACCAAGGAACGGGGACACGACGTGGTAAAGAAGAAGTGCGAGAAATGGAATGATCTGCAGCGGTAAGGATAACGTTGTTGAGATAGTCCACCTGGTCATCACAACTGGGGAAATATTGTTCTTCGAAGGTCGCCAGGGAGGATTAAAGCTGCCGTTTGGGTGTGCATGCGGATGGGATAGGAGTCAGTAGACGGAGAGCACATGGGAAATGGTTGCTCGAGTATGTGTCAGAAATAACGGACCATTCAAGACGATGGGCAAGCTGGGCAGTGCAAAAGGATAAGTCCAAATGGGAATAGGTGTGTGAGGAGTCAAAGGAAAGTGGGTGCTCCAGTGTTAATGCAGAAGAGGGTAAGTTGGTTAAGAATGTCAGCCAAGATGGCACCTCTCTGACAGGTCCTGGGAGAACCCCAAAGGGGATGATGCGCATTAAAGTCACCGAGCAGCAAAAACGGGAGACTTAGCTGCCCAATAAGCTGAGGGAAGTCTGCCACGGTGACATCAAAGGACGGAGGTACATAAATGGTACAGAGGGAGAAAGTCAGGTGGGGAAGGAAAAGGCGAGTGGCAAAAGCTTGAAGACGGGTAGTCAGGGAGATGGGTTGACTATGAAGGTCATCCTGTATGAGCCGCATGACGCCCCCATGAGATGGAATGCAGACCTCATGGGAGAGGTCAAAACGAATCAGTAAGTAATGTGAAAGCTCAAATCGGTCTTGAGGACGCAATTGCGTTCCCTGAAGGTAGAGTACAAGGGGATGCTGCAACGGTAGAAGCAGCCATAAATACTCTTTGTGGGACCGAAGGCCGCGTATGTTCCATTGGAGGACAGTCATGAGGAGGAAGAGATGTAGGGGTGTCAACTCGGCGGCCGCCGAGGGACAGTCGGTGTAGAGTTGCTACTACAGGGCACAGAAGCAGGAGGATCCTGCTCCATGGGGTCCACAGAAGCATCAGCGTGCTTGTGCGGTCGGTTTGTGGAGTCCGACGCTGAAAAACGGTTGGTGGTGCGTACCGGCGAGACAGAGGACGGTCAGGCTAAAGGACCGCGTGGCGATACCATCGAGCACGTTCTTAAAATTGGTGAAGGAGGAGAACATTTCTCTTTAGCGGCTTTAGAGTCCTTCTGGTTAGAGGAAGACTTGGGTGTTGTTTGGCTGGAGGAATGGAAGAAGTCTTCACTGGAATACTACTCCTGTCCTTTCCCTGCCTCCTGGTTGTGGAGTGGGTGGCTTCGCCCCTTTAGGCGAGAGTATGACGGTTTGTTGCACAGCGGGATAGGGGGACGGCGATGCTACCTTGACACTGATCTGTTGCACAATGTCAGAGCCAAATTTGAAGTCACATGTCTGCTTGACCATGTCCTTCATGGAGCGAGGGGTAACAAGAGCAGAACAATAGGTGCCAGGTGGGAGTACACAGGGTTTGCGACTAGCCAGTAACTTGTGAGCTACTGGGTAAGGCACTTTTTCCTTTTCGAGAATCTCCTGAACAGCCCACTCATCTAGATACATGGGACAATCCTGAGAGGCAGCGGTATGGCCGCCATTGCATTTGATACATCAGGGAGAAGGAGGCGGCCATTTGCCCTCGTGTGCATCCCTGCCACAGGTTACACATTTGGCTGGGTGTCGACAAGATCTTCGAGTGTGGTTGAAACGATGACACTGGTAGCAGCGCATTAGGTTCGGAATGTACAGCTGGACTGTGATGATTTCATAGCCTGATTTGATCTTGGACGGCAACACCACCCTATCAAAGGTGAGGAAAAGAGTGTAGGTGGGCACCAAGGAGGAAGCGACCTTTTTCATTACACAGTGGATGGCAGTGACACCCTGATCAGATAGGTAAGATTGTGTTTCAGCCTCAGTTAGACCGTCAAGCAGCCTGGTGTAAATTACACCACGGGAAGAATTCAAAGTTCTACGTGCATCGACACGAACAGGGTAGCTGTGGAGAAGCGAGGCAGCAAACAGTTGTTGTGCTTGACATTTGGAAGCCATCTCCAAAAGCAAAGTGCCATTCTGTAAACAAGAGCAGGATTTCACAGGGCCAGAAATTGCATTTACACCTTTCTGAATAATAAAGAGATTTACCGTGGTAAAGGACCGACCATCTTCAGTATGTGAGACCACAAGGAACTGCAGTGCAGCGCAGCAGAAAGGGTCTTCGAATCAGTAGCCTCATTACGTTTACGTTTCGTGGACGTTGATGGAGTGGATGATTAACTCATTGTGAGGAAATCCTCCATGATTACCGGCATCTCCGATGGTGTGCTCCTTCCAACTGGGGGCCCCCCTTCACAAGGGGGCACACCCACCTTAGATGATTGTACATATCTCGGGTCACGCCTCCTGAACACCTGACTGAGGGGCCAATCGGCTGTTTGGGAAGGTTGCAGCTCAGGCAATCAGCCCTACCCGGGGCTTGACTGTACCAGGGGTACACGTAAACCCTACCTGTCGACCAAGGGCTGGGAATTACACGTTACCCAGTCTCCTTCTACGCGTCAGACATGTGAGCCAGCCTTCAGGAGTGCACAGGGAGGAAGAAGAAAAAAGAGGATCCTCAAACGCCAAAGCGGAGGAACGAGAGAAGGGAAACAAGGAAAGGAAAAGGGAGCCAATAATAAAGTTGAGACTGTTTGCAGGTCAGCAACAGAATGCAGAACATTCCCAATAATACCCCAGACATGTTCCCCAAGGGAGGGGAAGAAGAATAGCAAGAGGATAGACATGCAGCACAGAAGGGAAAAAGTGCTGCACAGGCTGGGGTCTGTGGTAGCCAAGCACAAACCCGATGATGATGATGATGATGATGATGATGATGATGATGATGATGATTTGATGTGAGGGACAAAGTCTGCCCCACAAGCGGAATAGTTTATGATGTATTAAAGTCTGCCTCCCTTCCCCAGCAGTTTAGGGATAAGGCCTGAGGGTTCACATCATTTTACCACTCTTGTAGCTTGGGAATCAGTACTGGCAAGGATGGTTGCCAGATATCCATAGAGACTGAAAGCTGCCCTAATATCAGTATATAGGACACACGTTGCTCAAATATGCTGAACTGAATGTGGCACACCACGAACTTCGTAGAGTGCTGGATCCTGCTGCTGGGGGAGGAATCCATGTGTTAAAGGGCTATGTCCAATGCTCAGTCTGACAAGCAAAACCTCCTTCCAGCAGTAGACTGACAAAGTCTGCCATGACTGTGTAGTCGATGTGAGCGAAAGCAGTTTGTTTTCTGTCAGAAAATGAGATGATCATGTGTAACGGGATGAGGCACTGATGGGTAGCACCATGCCGACTTGCTTCTTTTGCGGCTTTGTTGGACGAAAACAAAGTTATGAAAACATAATCTGGGGTACAAGTTTTCTTTTACTGTGTCAAGCTTAAAATCGCTTTGGCCCTTTACAAGATGTCAAGGTGGCAACGTGTTCCATCCCTGGCCATACATTTGTAGGTCTGATGGATCCAGATCCCAGATGGCTTGGTCACATGGGGCTGACTCCTGAACAACCATTCAAAGGTGGGTTGGACCACTGCACTAAATGTCAATGACTGAAGTGACATTGAGATTTTTAGTGCCTGTTGAGCCAAAAGGATATGTCACCAAATCCAGAGTAGTTGTTTACCAGCCTTTGCACACAGACTCTGAACTGGGATGGTCCGAAAAGCTCCAGTCGATATCCAAATGCCCTCATGGATGGACAGCGTATAACATCTTGAGGTAGGAAGTTTGGGCTGAGCCGTAGACCATGCTGCCATAATCTAAATGTGACTGATCTAATGCCCTATAGAACTGCATGAGGTAAGACCTGTCAGCTCCCCAAGTTTTTCCGCTAAGGCATTCCAAAATATTCGATGACTGGGAGCCATTTGTTCGTAGGACTTTCAGATGTGGGAGCCAAGTTGATTTCGAGTAACCAAAAACTGCACAGTTTCTATAAAACGAAAAAAATATCCCCATTGCGAGCACTGGTTAGTTAAAACTTCGACAAGCACGGTTAAAATTGACACATGTAGTCTTCTCTTGTGAGAATCTAAAACCAGTTGCCCTGGCCCAGGTTCTCAGCCTCCTAATGCTCCGTTGTAGCTGCCTCATCGCCATTATGAGATCAGAGGAAGAGTAGAAGACTGTAAAGTTATCCACAAATAAAGGGCATTCAATAAGGCTCCTGACTGCGGAGGAAATGACATTGATGGCAGTGGCAAACATTGTGACACTGAAGACACTGCCTTGGGAGATCCCATGCTTTTGAACATAGCAGTCAGACAAGGCATCACTAACACAATATCGAAAACGCCTGTGCTCGAAAAACTATAGGATAAGAAGTGGCAGGCGTCCACGTAGTATCCATTCATGAAGTTGTCGAAGGATGTTGTACCTCCAAGTACTGTCGTATGCTTCTTTGAGGTCAAAAAACACACAAACCAAATGGTTTTGGCCTAAGAAGGACTCCTGTACTGCTGTCTCCAGTAGAATTAACGTGTCAAGGGTGGAACAGTGGCGCCTGAAGCCGCACTAGGAGCGCCTCAGGTGACCTTGGGATTCGAGCAGCTAGATCAGGCGGCCATTGAGCATGCATTCAAGAGTCTTGCCCATACTACTTGTAAGGGCTACACCCCGGTGATGGTTAGGGGTGTTACGATGCTTGCCTGGTTTCCAGAATGCAATTACTATTGACTCCTTCCAAGTTTTTGGGTATTGTCCATCATACCAGATCTGATTAAGAGAGGAGCTCTCCTTTTGCTTCAGGTCACAGATGATGTATAGCATAATGAATCTCATCTGGTCCTGGAGCAGAGTCTCTGGCCACAGAAGAGCTGATTCCTCTTCGCACATGGAGGACAGAAGGTCGCAGACTTCCTCATTAAGCAAGAAGAAATGGAGCTTCCTCAACTCTGCAGTCCTACAGAACACATGTAAAGCAGGACCTTGTCTGGATCACGTAGTGACAGTAAAAAAGTGTTCAGCGAAAACCTGAGCCATGTCATCTGGGAGGTCCATCAAGACCCCATTACTTGACAAGGCCGTAAGGGAACGTGTACTGCCCTTGCCGGCAATCCGCCTTATTGAGTCCCAGATTTGCGCAGTGGTAGCTGACCATTTAACGGAAGTCGTGAATTCCTTCCAGGAATTCCTCTTCTATTCTTGTATCACTCGCCTCGCAGGTGCTCTCGCAGATCTAAAGGCGTGAAGGTTTTCTGTAGTCGGACGATGTTTGAAGTTCCACAGGGCTGTTCGTCTGGCCCTGATTGCCAATCGACAATTGTCATTTCGCGAAGGACAGGCCACTGTCTGAGGTGGTTGCTAGACTGGCGTGAACTCCGCGGCAGCCTGTTGGATCTCACAAGTAATATGAGCCACCATGTCCTGTGCACAATCCTTTTGTTCAAAAATAGCCGGATGACTGTACTGCAACCAATTTGCCCTTTTTATCATCCATCTTCATGGTCTCCTGTCAGCCACTGTCCTACTTTGCAGGCAGATCCACACTGGGAAGTGGTCACTAGAATGTAAATCTTAGCTACTTCCCACTTAACTGAGTCTGCAGTAGCTGGGGAACAAAAACGTCTACGGTTGAAAAAGACCCAGTGGCTGTGGAAAAGTGTCATCTGACCCACATTCAGAAGGCAGATACTCTCAGAATGGACGAGTTGCTCGATCGCCCGACCCCTGGATCAAATGGTAATTGAGCTCCACAGCATATTGCGTGCACTGAAGTACCCAACAAGGAGGAATGGGCATGTTAGTGCCTGGAAGAGTTCTGTCAGTGCATCTGCATCCAAAGCATCATTAGGTGGAAGATACATAGAACACACTGTGATGTTGAAGGATGCTAGAACTTTCACGGCAATTGCTTGGATGATCATGGTAAGATGGACAGGACAGGAGTGGCATCTGTCCTCAATGAAAACAGTAACTCCACCTTTAGCCCTGTCTCCAGCAATATCATCCTTCCTGTAGGGGTGGTAAACCCATAATGTAGGTATGTTGGTGACTAAGAGGATTTTCTTGTAGGCAAATGCAGAACGGTTTCTCCTGGACCAGGAGCTGTAATTCTTCCAAATGTGAGTGGTGTCCATTTAAATTCCACTGCAACACAGAAGTCCCTGTGGGAGCCATTGTTTAGCAATTCTTTCTCCCTTAGAGGTTGTGATTTACTGGAGAGGTCAGGGCGAACGTTAGCCAATTCCCAGATCTCCAGTTCCTCCAACTGCAAGTCCAGATCCTTATGAGCATAGTCGCCAACAGAGAGGGATAGAACTCGCCAATGCGAAGGTTTAACTACCACGTTCTTCGACTTTGAACTACTTTTTGAAGGACTTTTCCCTTACTTATGGGAGGAGTTGGTTGCCTAGGTTAAGGGGAAAGCTTAGTAGGCTACTGATTGGTGGTCAGTGGTATGTGGCTTAGATGGTAAGCCCATCACTGACAGCTTTTGAATGACTTCTGTTTCAAGTGTAGCGTTTCCCCCACAGGTACACCGACAAGTGCATGTGCTTGTACTTTAATCTGTGATCTTAGTTTATGTGGAGACATCACACTTGGTCACTGGCATCTCAAGGGCTGATGCAAAAGAAGTAGCAAAAACCAGATGCTGCAGAGCTTTGAAAGCTTTTTTAGCTTCACCATAGGGTACACATGTTTTGACTTTCGGCTCCTTAATTTTCCTTTCCTCATTGTAGACCTGACACTTCACGCTCCACTCTGGGTCATCCCCAGAGCAATTTACAGATTTCAGAGGAACTATACAAGAATTTCCTGATTCGTGACCTGAGACTCCACAACTGCCACATGTAGCCCTCCCATAGGGGTATGGCTAAATCATAGACATTTGAAGCATAGCATTGGGTTAGGAACAAAGGGACGAACCTTCACACATAGTTTACAAGGATATCTTCAGGTAATTCTGGAGCACTAAACATTAGAATAAATGTTGCAGATTTTTCCAATTTGCCATTGACTCACTTAGTTCTGCACTTCCGTGACACCCTTATTTTTGACATTCTTCGCCTAAATTCGCAGGATCCACCTCCATTACATCAGAGGAGCAGGTAACCACGCCCTCAATTAAGAGTGTCATGCAACTCAGCCTCGACTGGGTATTTACCTGCAGCCTTACATCCCAGAAGCTTAGATACTTGGTTTGAATTAGAAGCTTCAACTAGAAGTGTCCCATTACAAAGTCATTTGACACTTTTTAGGGACCCAACAATACCTTCCAATGCCTTATGACTATAGAAAGGGGAAACCTTCTCAAAGGTTCCCCCTGTTCTCTTGATTACAATAAAAGTATTATGGCAGATTAATGCTCTGTTACTATGATCCTGAGACCTCTTTTTGGGACGACTGACCAACCGAGCTCTTTGATAAGTGGCTGATGAGACCATTCCATAGGGATCCCACGATCTTTAGGGAAACAATTGTCGACCCAGGCAGATCCTTGCACGCCTGAGCAAGCGTTGTACAAGGGGGGAGGGCCTTAGAGGTTGCCTGCTAGAGCATGTTTTACCTCAACAGCCATTCACCTCATCAGCATGTAGCACAGCGTGTGATCGAGGTTTTTTCTTTTTTCTTTCTTTTTTTTCTTTATAAGTGTGTACATTCCTTGCGGTCCAGGTGGTGAAGCCAAGGCCCCCATTCTCCAAATCATACAACATTCCACCACTGCGCCACATGGTGGTCGTTGAAGCATGCCCAGAGTTAACGGTAACAGAGGACTGATGGCGCTTACCAGTCCCCAGGTCTGGAACCCAGGATCACAAATTCCTACCCAGCAATCAATCGCTGAGCCCCTGGGGGAATTCACATTGGAGATGCGCTGTCAAAGAGATGCTATGAATGCATCAGAATATGTCACCATCAGACAAAGATATTGGTGCACTGGATCCTTTATAGCTCGTAAATGTTGAGTAGTGAAGAAGATCTAGGATATATCCATTATGGTCAGAAAAAGGGAAGAAATGTAGCACAACATGTATCCTGAACGTTTCAAGCATTTTTACACAATCAGTCTAAAGCATTTATGTATTACGTTTGTCAAAATGAATGGTAGCATTCAGAGAAAAACAATGAAACTGGAATGTTTCGATCATAATTTCTATTTTTCATACGATTTTTATTTGAACATAAACCTAAAAATTGCTGATTTTGTGAGATGTTCAAAATATTACGACACTTTTCCAAAATCTTATCTGTAAATATTTCATTACTGTAGACCAGAGATTCCTCGTTAATGGGCATAGCTTCCTACCATGTTGTAGAGATTTTGCCATTAGCGAGAGGAACAAAATATCCTTTCGCGCAGAAAAATAGATTCCTGTCATTTCCAACGCCAAGGACAATGGATTCCTTCTGTGCAACATGGAACCAGAGGATTTCATTGATCTACATTTACATTCTGAAAATCACAGTGAGGCAAATGGTACGTCCCATTGCACCAATTATTGGGGCTTCCTACCATTCCATTCACTTATGGAGTGTGGAAAGAATGATTGATTGAATGCCTCTGTGTGTGTTTTAATTATTTTAATCTTGTCCTCACGATACCTACGTGAGTGATACATAGTGGGTTTTAGTGTATTCCAAGAGTCGTTGAAACTTTGTTAGTAGACTATTTTGGGTTAGTTCACGCCTATTTTCAACAGTCTGCCATTTCAGCTTCTTCAGCATCTTGGTAACACTCTCCCACCACTGGACTCGCATTCGGGAGGACGACGGTTCAATCCCGCATCCGGCCATCCTGATTTAGGTTTTCCGTGATTTCCCTATATCGCTCCAAGCAAATGCCGGGATGCTTCCTTTGAAAGGACGCGGCCGACTTCTTTCCCCGCCCTTCCCTAATCCGGTGAGACCGATGACCTTGCTGTCTGGTCTCTTCCCCAAAAAAACCCAACCCACTCTCCCACGGGTCAAACAAACCTGTGACCATTTGCGCTGTCTTTCTCTGTAAACATTCAATATCGCTTGTTAGTCCTATTTGGTACGGGTCCCACACATGCTAGAATGGGTCGCACAAATGATTTGTAAGCTGTCTCCTTTGTAGACTGATTGCACTTCCCCAGTATTCTACCAATGAACCGAAGTTTACCATCCGCCTAAGCATCTTAGAGCACCAGACCATAGGCTGCACAGAGGCTCACTCAAAATAACTGATTATGTCCGGCTACACATTTCATCTGACAACGCTACTACACTAATAGACATAACATCCAGCAACCGTGGGTTTGTCAAAGCATTACAAAGAAACAGAGATGTACTGGGTCAAGAAATCAACCATTAGATAAAAACACAGTTTCCCTGTCTTGTATGACAAACTTCTGCCAGTAAAGTGTCAAGAAGAAACCGTTAGCCGCACGGGGTAGCAGCGCTGTCTTAGGCGCATTGTCACGGTCCGTGCGGCTCCCCGCTTCGGAGGTTCGAGTCCTCCCTCGGGCATGGGTGTGTGTGTTGTCCATAGCGTAAGTTAGTTTAAGTTAGGTTAAGTAGTGTGTAGGCTTAGGGACCGATGACCTAAGTAGTTCGGTCCAATGACACCTTATCATATACAGGGTGATTCAAAAAGAATACCACAACTTTAGGAATTTAAAACTCTGCAACGACAAAAGGCAGAGCTAAGCACTATCTGTCGGCGAATTAAGGGAGCTATAAAGTTTCATTTAGTTGTACATTTGTTCGCCATTTCAGCCATTAAAGTTTTTGGTCCCTTTTTCTTCGAAGGTGCTACTATAACTGGACTACAGTATCTGGAGATGTTAGAGAATTGGCTGTTCCCTCAGCTCGAACAAGAAGCACAACAATTCATATTTCAGCAGGATGGAGCGCCACCACATTGGCACTTATCTGTCCGTAACTACCTGAACGTCAACTACCTGAGGCGATGGATCGGCCGCCAGGCAGCCCGTGACAGAGCACTTCATCACTGGCCTCCAAGAAGCCCTGATCTTACCCCCTGCGATTTTTTCTTATGGGGGTATGTTAAGGATATGGTGTTTTGGCCACCTCTCCCAGCCACCATTGATGATTTGAAACGAGAAATAACAGCAGCTATCCAAACTGTTACGCCTGATATGCTACAGAGAGTGTGGAACGAGTTGGAGTATCGGGTTGATATTGCTCGAGTGTCTGGAGGGGGCCATATTGAACATCTCTGAACTTGTTTTTGAGTGAAAAAAAACCTTTTTAAATACTCTTTGCAATGATGTATAACAGAAGGTTATATTATGTTTCTTTCATTAAATACACATTTTTAAAGTTGTGGTATTCTTTTTGAATCACCCTGTATTTTCAAGAAACCGTTACTTGACATGTAACAGTATATCCCAGCTGAAAAACGAATTTCTGTGAGCAAGTACGAAATTAATAGTGGGTTTACATGTCTGTCTGGCAAAACACATTGATTGAGAACAAAAAATGTAATCCTGGTTACATGTTTAGTGTAATTGCTATGGGAATAATGTTAAATTTTCCCATGTCCTCATTTGCTGCTTTTGCAGATTTGCATTACAGTAAACATTATGCATTTTGACCAGTGTTGTACTTTCTAAAAACGAAGTTTCTATTTCTGCAATAAGTAATACAAAAACCAGAGCGTTTCAGCCACATAACTGCACAGACACAACGTTGTTCGTCCAGGAATATAAAAAGATAGTGGTCTTTTTTCAAAGATAATATATGTAATTGTGTAATAGCAGTCACAACAATATGCAAAATGGAGTTTTATCTCATATAAACTGTCTGCATCAAGAAAGCCCAAATATGTTAGTATAAAATAGGTAAGCATAAAATATCCAGAACACAGAATATTTTAGTTATATCAATAGCAAAATCCAATTTCTCATTCATTGGTCACTGGAATGCACGCCATTTGTTCGACAGTATGTGATCGAAAAAATGTTTCGTCTATGAATTACTGTTACTGTAGACAAGAACGATTTACGCTTATTGTATGCAGCTAACTCTGCTAATGAATCTGCGATTGTCGGTCTCTAGTGCTAAAATGAAAATAATGCTTAATGCATATTAACTTAAAATTTGATTGTAACTGACTTTATAAACCACATACGAATGTGAAACACGAATCACAAATCCGCATAACACGCAGCTATAACGTCGAGTGTTGTGGACAATAGCAAAACGGCAAAATGTATCACTTATTTACTCACCACTCTCCTTACACCGTTAGAAACATTTCTATATGTTAGCTATGTCCTAAAACCCACCAAACGTAAAGTGGCCCGGTACTAAAACTCTTCAACGCAAATATGCCTGGCGAATTACTTCTTTGGGAAGTATCACTGGTAACTGAGCACTAGCGGAGGTAAATCCAGTTCAGTACCCACCTATGATGCCACTATCAGATTCGGAAAAATCAGCTTTATTACCGAATAGTTTCCTCATAATCGAATGAAAAAGACCGCGTATCTGAGAACACGTGCGAACCTCAAAACAGTGATTTTTAATCTTTTACGCGGAATGTAAAAGTTTTACTGAGAAACTGTTTACAGATTTACATAAAACCATTTTTAGGCACATCGCATTACTTCGGATGCATGAATACAGCAGCGCCACTTTAACGTCTCTGCCACGCGTGACTTCGGTGCGCCATTCCCGACTACAAACTGACGCGCAAACCACGAAACGACGCACCTCTGAGAACTGCTTCATTTGTCAACATGGAGGTGGCGTGAAACAGCGCCTTGTCCCCGACAGACGTCCACACCGCGCCAATTCTGTGCGAATTGGGCCGGAGTATTTGCTCACGTGAATGGGCTCTCAGACTGAGCGGTTGTAGGAAACAGTCCGGACAGGAAAAGGCGCTTATTCCCAGACTTACTGTGTCTGCTGCCAACGACAAAGCCCGACAGGTTTCGAGAGTCTTCAGATAGAACCGTCACTCCATACGAAGTTGTGTAGCTCAGGGCAGAAAGGGAATGACCCTCCACCAAGCAAAAACATCAGGGCTGACTTTCCCACGCGTACCAATTTTCTGCCTACCTTGCATACGTAGACGGAAACAAAGACGCAATCGACCGAAACAGCATTTCCCCGAATTACACGCTCGGATAGCCGTAGCCTCCACAAGTGTGTCCACTGTAGTAAAAGATGAAAGATTTATCTGTTCTGAAGGGAAACCAGAGTGTTTTGTTTTAGGCCGCAAAAAACAATTAAGGTCATTAGCGCCCCTGTCAGAACTGTAGAACCTGAATGTCATAGTGCTCTGTGAAATACGGAGACTGGTCACTGTACACTTCGATTTCACATCGCGTGAATCATGAAGTTGTCGAAGTTGTAAGAATTTGTTGCTATTGCAGTTCTTACATCACCTGCATGACATGTACCTCTCAAATTTTTTGGATGTTGCTTTTCAGATGTACAGGGACATGACAAGAACGATCACTTTTTAATTAAAAAAAAGAGCTAGTAAATATGGGCTCTAAAATGCGTACTTAAAGCTATGAACACTACTCGATCTTCTATACTGCGAAAGAAATTTCTTCTGCTAAACAAGTGCTCACAGCCCTCAAGGTTTGCATTCTAGATTCCATATTTACTAGACGTTTTTCCTTCAAATGATCTTTCTTGACATATCCCTGAATCCTGATCATTCCTCCTGGGACACCCTGCATTTATCTAGATTGCAGTTTCTGGAAGTTTCGAGGACGCGATGTACTACGTACTGATGTAAGCATACTGGCTCGTTCGTTTTGATATGGTAATGTTATAATTATAACAGCTTAAAAAACAAGTTATCACGAATAAAATGTTCTCGATTTCCAAAGCGCGTCAATTCGAATAAAATTCTCAAGCTTCCGATGGCTATCTCCTCCATCGCCGTCAGAAATAAAAACCACTGACTACCGGGGTCCCGCCGGATGTTATTTTTTTTCTACAGTTTTTCCAGCAGTCTCAAACAGCGCATTACGTCCTCACCGCTGTGGAAAGGCGTGCGTCCTCCGAGTGTCTCGCGGAGAAATGTCTGAAAAAGTCAGTTCGAATAAAATTCTCGAGCTTCCAATGGCGGAGAGAGCCATCGAAAGCTCGAGATTTTTATTCAAATGGACGCGGCGTGAAAACCGATTTTATTCAGACCCCCAAGGAAACAAATTAACTAGACTCTTCAAGTAATCCGTTCAAACGTTACACTATGCCCCTGCCTCCGACGCCGTCAATTCCCTGTCTCGAACAAGAGCAATGACACAGTCGTGAATGGTCTGCTGACGACTCGTTGCTAATGAATAATTAAAGGAGGATGACACGGCGGTCGGTCGGTTCCGTAGAGCTTTCCGAGGTCTTCCAGGATCAAAGAATTGTTGGTGCAGCAAGGTACGAAGGAATGCTATGAGGAGTTCAGAAAGTAGGAGTGTTACAATTCGTGCGATTCAAACGGTCACTCGGTGCGGTGGCTGATGGAAGCGGCCTCAAAGGCATTTCCTATTTAAAGTCGCTCCCATCAACCGCCGTGTGTCTACTTTGATTACGGAAATAGTGACAAGAGTGAAATTTTGGAAATAAAATGACAAACTGACTTGGTGATTAGGTAACTAACTTACGTTGTTAATTTTTATACTTACGACAGAATGATATGAGCATTTCACAATGTCGTACGGTAACGGCCAGCTGTCATTTTCAGACCAAAGACACGCCGTAAGCAGTTTCCGTTCCGTTGTCGACAATACTGAAGCCAACAGTCGTCTTCTATTATCTGTATAGCTACAACTAGGGATCGTTCTGTAAAACGACCGTGCAAATAACTTAAAACATTGCAAACAAGCCCACTACTTTCTGTGAATAACCACAGGTTCTGCAGTTTTTCCGTCAGCCACTGCGGTACGGTACCGCGCGACGCAACGTGTTATCCATTTAGCTTTCCTTTCAGTAGCTGCCAATCACTCCAAGTAATTGTCATATTCTCTGTACGAGCTACGTTATTTCTAAACAGACGAAATTACAGAAAAAGGGAGTGCTACGTTATTGTATTTCGGTCCTGCTTTCCACGTTCTTAGAAAACATGGCAACAGAATTTTTGATTTCATACAATTTTAATATTAATTTTTAATACAGAATTAGCTTGAAGTATGCCTCAACTCGCTCCACAGCCTTGAAGTTTCTGCCTCATTATGACAAATACGAGATACAATGGGTGAATGACGTCGCTCTGTGTTTTCACACAATACTATTCTTCGTCTGGGAGGCATCCACTGACATCTAACCTGCCGGCTTGTTGCACTGAAGTTGACACATTTGAATATGTGCTAGCGATCTCTCTTGCTCAATGTAAGTTAAAAACCTACTTTAAGTTTTTCGATCTCCATTTGTTTACGCGTACCGGCGGAACAATTACGTACGATGTAAGAAATAGAAATTGCCGTTTCAGTAATACGAAAAAACAGCAGTGAGCAAAATTCTGCAACCACTCAGGAAAGAGGAAAATAACGTGGTAAATTCAAGCGAAAAAGAAAGTTTTCCTGTAGCACTTTATATAAATATGCTTCGAGCGTTCATAGTAGCCGTGAAGTTAGCTGCCACAGTGATACATGTTTCACAGTCACTTCTATCGCCGCATATTTCTCGCGCAAATCTATTGCAAACAGAACAACAAAGAAGCCTTTGGACGCACAGAAATATCAAGCAAGATCGCCGACATCACGTATTGATAAAACAGTGACCCTACTCTGTATAAATCACAATAAGGGCAGGGGCAGTCGGGTACAATGTTTTGACAGTTGTTTTTGTCGCTAGTAGCCGGTGTGAGCTTCTCAAAACAGAGACTATACGACTGAAAGATAACTTCGTGAATATTGCAGAGATACACATTTCAGCCTTAAAAAATGACACGAATGAAACAACGTAGCATTTACACTACCTTTACTTACCTCGAATGAATTACCAACACGTCAAATCAACCGCTCTTTGATGCCACAGGTGCTCACTGACTCGAGATTCCTTCGTTTCTACTTGCTACACCGTGGCCGGACGCCGGTACGCCGGATCACGTGACACGTGCGTCATTCGATAACGAGCGGTTGCAAGAAGCTTCAGGCATTACTCATTCTGTTGTTCTAAGGCGCGCGAATTGAAAACGACGAAATGACGGACGTTGGGTAAAGTTCTCTTTGTATTCACAGACTGAAATGCGTTTTCTCTAAACGCTCAATATCAAAACAAACAAACGGGACAGTAAAAAAAATACGCCGTAAATCGTAGTTCTGCTGTGCTATTGTTACTTTCTTACTATCAATAGCGTCTTTTTAATACCTGAATTTCGAAAATAGTCATTTACAAAAATAAAGGATTCAAAATAAAAATACAGTACATATATGTAATGCCAAATTTTATGTATAAATAGGAAGTTGAGATAAAAATAGCTGTAGGAGGAAACATTTAATGATTGACTATATTATGAAGTTCCCCCTCTCATTATGTTATAGTAATAATAGTAGTAGCAGTAGTAGTTTTATGCATCCTTGATCACTTTTTAAAGGATTTTGGAAATATCATGGTATTAAAAAATAAGAACAAAAACCTAATCCATATATATAGGCATTTACATAGGGCCATTCACATGTCCAACTTGACAAACCATGGCCTTACTATAGGACCCACCGACCATTTGCCAGAAGTAATTTAGGAAAAACATAGAAAACCTACATCAGGATGGCCAGCTGAGGATTGGAGCCTTCATCCTCTTGAATACAAACCAAATCTGTCAGAAACAGTACAACCTCATTCATTTTGTACCTATTGTGAATTGCTGTTTTGTTTATATATTGTTCCAAAGAAGCTATTTCATAAGGTAAAAAGCTAATGCTACAGTGCTCATTCGTTTCTCATCACCAATCACTGCGCACACCATCAGTTAATTTCAAGATCACTAGCATGCTGTATGGTACCTATTTTGCATTCCAAAACTTCCCATTTACTTTCCAAAAAACAGAGGCAGCATCCCTCCATAATGAGCAAGATGCTAAGCTCGAAAAAAGAGGACATTATGTGTGTATTATTAAATGCAGAGATTTTATGTAAGGTTTTGTAGTTCACATCAATATGAAGAACATTTAGGGACGTGGAATAAGTCAAAGCAACCATTAGCAAAATACAAGCAAATCACAAAACTTAACCTGTCAACTGCATTAACAATAGACTATATATACTTCTTAGCATTATTTGTATTTATACTTACTAAATCAAATAAATTAGAAAGAAAGCTATTATATGGAAAAATAGCAGTTGCCTCCTCAATTATACTAAGTATCTAGTCTCTTGATCAATTAACATTTACTTGATTACATTGGTATTCTCAAAGAACAGTGTTGCCTATACCCGTAAACACTGAATCCTGTTTACGATACGTGCAGCTTTACAGTGAGTATCACACTAATGCTGTGGCTAACAGAACTCTGCAATCCTTGAATCTAGGCATTCAGATAATCTGTAGGAGAAAAATGGCTAAAAAGTTATATTTTTAATTTTCTTTTGACAATTGGTGTTTCCAAAACTTTGCTTTGTTAGATGCCATCTTGCTGAATAATTTTGCACCTGATAACACAACTCCACTCTGAACCCTAGCCATGTAGGAAAAGTCTGCATGAAAATTATTTTTGTGTCTTATATTGTGATTGTACATATTATGGTTGTCCTGACACATATTTATTGCCAATAACTAATACAATTAAAGAGTAAAGCTATTGTGAAGTGAGTATAAGACATCCAGGATCCTTGAAAAAGCTTTTGCAAGATGTAATGTTATCTGCATTACACAATATGCTTACTGAATATGATCCACAGAATACACAAGAAACTAAACTAAACTGCTTGCTTATCCTGAAATAACAATTTATTTATGGTACCTTAGATGCACTGTCCCATAAGATAGCTACATAGGACAACAAGGAGTGAAAACATGCAAAATAAGCCAATGGCTTTGTTTTTAGGTCAACACAATGAGAGATACTTCCTAGGCCAAATCATACTGGACTGAGCTTTCTAACTACTTTATCTAGGTACTGGTTTCCTTTCGAATTGTTATCCGAGGGATTTTACACAGAGTATTTCATTTAATGTATGGTCATTGTTATCTATGTCTGGTGCTAGCAAATAAATTTTGCTTGTCTGAAGTTTCTTAATATAGGTTTTTGTGCCATCAGCTATTAGCTGTGAAGCACTTGTAGGGTTGTTCAGTTGTCATCTGAGCTGTGTCTGCTAACACTGAGGTTACATCCTCGATTAGTTTAATGTAACTAAAGTATGTGCATGTTCCGTGTGTCCTAATTATGACCTCTTGCTATGATGGGAATGAGTTAATTTTACAATCATAGTGTACTTTCTCAGTGAAAAATGAGGCAACATGTTGGCCATTTATATGATTGTCTAAAGTTACTTTTTTTACAATAATTTCCCTTGCAAATATGTTTTCATTTTGTCTCTGAGGTTAATTTTAATAGCTGTTAATGACTTATGCTGATGGCCTTGACACAGTGGTAACTGATTCCTGTCAGCTCACCGAAGTTAAGCGCTGTCAGACTCGACTAGCACTTGGATGGGTGACCGTCTGGTCCTGCCGAGCCCTGTTGGCAAGTGGGCTGCACTCAGCCCTTGTGAGGTCAATTGAGGAACTATTTGATAGAGAAGTAGCACCTCTGGTCACGAAAACTGACAATGGCTGGGAGAGAAGTGATCTGGCCACATGCCCCTCTATATCCACAGCCAGTGATGCCTATTAGCTGAGGATGACGTGGTGGTTGGTTGGTACTGTTCAGCCTTCCAAGGACTGTTCAGATAGAGAGTTTTTAATGACTTTGCATCACTGAGTAGATAGACAAAGATTTTATGGCTTAATATCTCACTTCTTTCTGCGCAGCTTAAGGCTGAATGAAGAATGGTGTAAGCCATTTTTCCTTCTAGCACTATATTTTTCACTGCTACTGTTGTTTTAAATCTGTGAGGCTGTTGTCAATATTCCAAACTATCTGTAAGAGGTTCTAGAGTGTTTACTACATATAATGCTTATTACATATGTCTGTCCAACAAATACTCTTCCCTTAATGACCAGCTATCTCAGAATACAAAGTTGTAAGATATCAGTGAAAGAAAATATGAAAAGTAAGTCAGCTTTTGACATTTTCATTTTCAAAATCTGATATTAGACCTAAAAAAAGTTTTTAGACTAAATACCTCATTCAGACAGACTGTTTTAAAAGAGTTCCAGGTAAATGAAGTGTCACCCACTAAACAAGCTTGGTGAGATTGATTAATGGTGTGCTTTCAGATAGTGGGCCAGTTCTATGCATAAAAAAAGATTCACCAACTCAGCAGAGTGTGCAAAAGCACGCCATTAAACTTGTGCAAAAGCACTGCATTAAACTTGCCCAAATAAGCTTACCAAGCTACATAAGATTGTCAGAGGACCAAAAACAAAGTTAATCAACTACTTATCTCTTCACACAATTTTGAAAGGAAATGGCTATATGACGTCTATCTCAGCACCATGTAAATAGTAAGTACAGGAATCCTTATGTTAAACAAAGAGGACTATAAAATTAGCAGGTATTTCTGTAGGGATAATATGGAGAAAGGAGGAGTTGTATGACCCTCTCAGATGTCTTTCAAATTTGGTGCATTCAATGACCCAGATAATCATCATCATCATCATCATCATCATTTAAGACTGATTATGCCTTTCAGCGTTCAGTCTGGAGCATAGCCCCCCTTATACAGTTCCTCCATGATCCCCTATTCAGTGCTAACATTGGTGCCTCTTTTGATGTCAAACCTATTACTTCAAAATCATTCTTAACCGTATCCAGGTACCTTCTCCTCAGTCTGCCCCGACTCCTCCTACCCTCTACTGCTGAATCCATGAGTCTCTTGGGTAACCTTGCTTCTCCCATGTCTGTAACATGACCCCACCATCTAAGCCTGTTCGCCCTGACTGCTACATCTATAGAGTTCATTCCCAGTTTTTCTTTGATTTCCTCATTGTGGACACCCTCCTGCCATTGTTCCCATCTACTAGTACCTGCAATCATCCTAGCTACTTTCATATCCGTAACCTCAACCTTGTTGATAAGGTAACCTGAATCCACCCAGCTTTCGCTCCCGTACAACAAAGTTGGTCGAAAGATTGAACGGTTCACAGATAACTTAGTTTTGGTACTGACTTCCTTCTTGTAGAAGAGAGTAGATCGTAGCTGACCCAGATAAGAGATGGAAAAGTACCAATTTGCAGATGTGTATTACAACTGTGAAGAAAGTTACAGGCCTGGAAAGTTTGGAATTTGCGCTAAACTTACATGTGTATGTCACAACATAAATGACTGTAATTCTGGTTCTATTTCAATTACAGCAATGAAAATGGTACCATTGGAAAGCTAGAGAATAGACCTTTACATTGATATGCCGCATGGCAGGTTTCTGAGAATTTTCATACTGAAGGTCATTGACCTTGACCTTTGACCTTGGATATCTCAAAGCACTCCTTCTTCCATTTTTTTGAAAAAAAAAATATGTTTAATTTGTTCCAGTATGTTACTATAAATATGGTAAATATCAAGATGGCACACAAATGTATCATGTACAAAAAATTATTTTGTCAAGTTAAGTACACCATCAACATGCGCTAAGCAGCTATGTATCCAGTTTTTTCTATAACACCAGTCAACAGCAGTTACTTTTATTTAGACAAGTTCATTAATATTTATAGCTGTGAACAGCCAATAAGAGACACTTTTATTTCAAACAATCAACATTAGCCTGTATTAGTGAACAGTCAATCTGAGAGATTTTTATTTCAACCAATCAGCATTAGCCTGTTTTAGTGAACAGCCAATCATAGAGACTCTTATTTCAACTAGTCACCATTAGTCCACTGATCTCTATATATTATGCAAATTTTGTTTCATATGTTTTATGTCTGTGGTTTGTTTAGCAAAGTGCAGAGTAAATGTGTCGTAAAGTAATATTTAGTAAAAAATGTATTTCAAGTCAAAATTGTATTGTTGCCACCTGTTTAGGGAAGAAGGTCATGCAAGAGTGCAGAAGAATTTACGAAATGTTCAGGAGCGGATGATAAACAAATATCCTAATGTACTGTTAGGTGGAAAAATTTGCAGTAAATGTTGAAAACAAATAACGCAAAACCCAAGAATCACTGCAGATGTTGCCTCAGTTGTGCCAGGGATTTCCTGAGAAGATTTAAGCGAAGATGAAGTAGCATCAGATCTGGCACTTGATGCTTTAAATATTAGCCTTCATTATTTAGGTGAATCTTCTGTGAAGAAAAAGAGGCTTCAGAGTGAGAAAAAGTACCCAAAGCAAAAACTGAAAAAAATAGCCCTTGTATTGGAGCATACTTATGCAGCACAACCAGAAAAAGAAGAGAGTGAAAACGGAGAAACTGAAATTATCATCCAGCTGAAAGATAAGTTTCACAATTTAGACCATATGTATGACAAAACACAATTTTAACTGTACTTCCAAAGAGTTGGAGTACAAGGAAAATTATGAAAGAATTTTCTGATTCAGATTACATGGTACAGAGAGCAAAACAGTTTGTAGCAGAATGTGGTATATTAGCAACACCAAATCCAAAGCCAGGTAAGACATTATGTGAGAAAACTTTTCAGTGTGTGTGTGATTTTTACTGTCATCATAACGTGAGCCATATGATGCCAGGAAGAAAAGACTTTGTATCTGTGAAAGACAATGAAATTACAGTATATAAACAAAAGCAGCTAGTGTTGCACAACCTTTAGGAACTGTATGCATATTTCAAAAATAAATACCTAGATATAAATATTGTATTCTCCAAATTTTGTAACTTGTGGCCAAAGCACTGTGTTCTTGCCAGTGCCAGTGGAACCCATGCTGTTTGTGTGTGTGTCTTGCACCAGAATTTCAAGTTAATGATTGAAGGTTGTAAACTTAAAACACTAACAAAGAGTGAAGGATACACATTACCATCATACAAGCACAGTGTAGCATTTGTTACATGTAATCCTGCACTGTCGGCATGTTTCTTAGGTTCATGTCCCTATTGTCCAGGTGTGATAAGACTAACTGATTATCTGTATGGTCTGTTTGGTAAGAACTGCATTGATGAAATTGAATATAAGTGTTGGTTAACTACACTCAGGGTAGCTCTAGAGGCTATAACAAAGTCAACAGATGATTTCATTGAGGTGTTTGCATCGAGGTTACAACAGCTGCTTCTGCACTCATTTATCTCCCAGCAGCAGTGACATTTCTGTAAAATCGCTAAAGTAGGTCTCAAAGTAAATGAGTTTCTTGTTGTTTGTGACTTTGCAGAAAATTACTCCTTCACCATTCAGGATGAGGTACAAGGATTCCACTGAAATAACTCACAGACTACAATTCACTCATTTGTAGCTTACTATAGAGACTCGAGCACTAATGAAATACGACATGTATCATATGTGGAAATATCTGACTGCCTTCAGCATGATACAGTGTGTGTTTATTCTTTCCAGACAAATTTCATCAATTTCTTAAAATGTCAGTTTTCAAATTGAAAGCTCATTTATTACCTTTTGGATGGATGTGCTGCCCAATACAAAAACAGAAAGAACTTTATGAATCTGTCCTACCATCAAGAAGATTTTGATGTTACAGCAGAATGTCATTTTTTTTTTGCTACAGCACATGGTGAAGGACCTTGTGATGGGGTAGCAGCGTCTTTAAAGAGATTAGCAAGACTTGCCAGCCTCAAGTGAGCTAATGAAAATTATATTTTGACATCACGACAGTTGTTTGAGTGGTGCAAGGAAAATAATTCTTCATGTGTCTTCCATTATACATCAGTTTCCCATCATGATGAAGATACAGCCACACTGAAATGACGTTTCTAAAATACACGGACGATTCCAGGTATCCATAAGCTTCATTGTGTAATACCTGTTAACAATGGTTTAGTAAAGACAAAGACATATTCTGCTTCTTTAGTGAGTAGAGAAGAGTCAGTGATTGCTGTGGTGAATTAAATGCTGTTAACAAATATACATGTATTTGTTGCCTGTATGTATGACAGTGTTTTGTGGGTTGCATATGTCTTACAAACATGTGAAGAAACAGATGAAGTTAAGGTCAACTGCTTGCATCTACATGGACCATCTCCGTCATTTGTGTTTCCTGTCAAACCAGACACTTGTGTCGTCATAAAATGTGACATTATCACAAGAGTGGATCCAGTGAAATCACCTGGAAGGACATACAATCTCCCTGCATCAGATCTGGTGAACATTAACAATTTAGTTGGAGAATTGTGAGCAGAGATCTAATAAGTTTTCACTGCCTTTTCTTTACAACTGTAATGTAAATAATTTAATGTAATGTAAATAATTCATAATACCACTATAATAATATAAACCATATTTTTGCACAGTATAACTTATGGATTGTACTTCATCATAATTTGTGTTTCATATATGTGCGTTACCTTCTTCATTTCGGTAGTGTATTGATGCTGACAAAATAATTTTTTGTACATGATGCCTTTAGTGTGCCATCTTGATATTTACCATAATAGTAACATACTGGAGCAATTAAATATATTTTTTTTGAAAAAAAATTGAAGATGGGGTGTTTTGAGACATTCAAGGTCAAGGGTCAAGGTCAATGACCTTTAGATGAAAATTCAGAAACTTGCCATGTAGCATATCAATGTAAAGGTATCTTCGTTAGCTTTCCAATGGTACCATTTTCATTACTGTAACTGAATTAGAACCAGAATTACAGTCACTTATGTTGTGACGGATGCATGTAAATTTCGCACTAATTCCAAACTTTACAGACCTATAACTTGCTTCACAGTTGTAACACACACCTGCAAATTGGTATTTTTCCATCTCTTATCTGGTAATTGAATGCACCAATTTGAAAGAAATCTGAGGTGGTCAGGCTGAAAATGTTACTTTACTGCATTGAATTGACATGGAATGACCCAAATTTTATATAAAGTTCAAATCTATTGAAACCAGCCAGTTTCCACTTATGCCAACAGTTGGAAGCCTGTGCTTGCAAACTGCTGCTACCAATTAAGTAATTCATAATTTTTACAATATATAGATTGTCACTGGGAAATTTTCAGCATTCTTAGAAAGATTGTAGTAATTATTATGACACCTAGCAGACAAAATAAAGCAAATGACAGTCTGTGGAAATTTTAATAGTAACTTTCTGACACATACTGATGAAAGAGACACTGTGAAATTGTTATTTGATACTTTTAACCTTATTTCGATTGGCAATTCTCACCAGAATTACACAGAAAAGCAGTACACTAATAGACAACATTTTTAGGGTTGAACACTTAATCAGTAAGAGTCTCTTTGCCTATCCCGCACAATTAGGGATATATTGTATGATTGAAGGTCGAGGCAGTCGGAAGATGCTGCACATTGTAAACACACCTCGCGCAGCCCTTAGGCCAAGTTGCTGTGCTCTATGCAGCATGAACAGCCTACGCTATTTAGGTACATCCTCATCCACCCTCTTTTAAGCAAAATTTGAATCACAATAGCAACATGCGTTACATTACTCTACGCGTCTTTTCCAGAGTGTTCGAATGATGGTAAAAAAAGCTGTGTCCCATTTAAAAAACATGTACTTACCTCATTATCTCGGTCAATACAAACGTTGTGATTATTGTGCATGTACCAACGTACGTGCCCCATAGTCCACTATGATTCACCGAAAACCGCATGCCGATACGTGCAATCGCCCCTGGAATAAAGGGGGTGTTACGTCTAACGCAACTCACCCTGTATATCAGTTACCTCATCATAAGGTGTGAAAAGCATTAATTATCACTGTGTTGGCCAGCATTATCACAGCACAGTATGTTTAAGTTTGTCTCCTGTGCATAATGTTAGCTGTAGTTCCTGTTTGAATTCACACTCAGATCTTAGGATGAGCCATCAGGTATACAGGCTGTTAACAAAAAAGATGTTGACTACTTTGAGAGGGGGTAGTATTCATCAAAACAAGAAAAATAAGTCTGATAGACATGGGTCCAGAAATGCATACTTTCTGCAATAAACACAAGTTTACAGGAGGTGTTCAACATGGCATCCATTCATGACAATGCATCCCTCTGCCCTCCAGCATAAGGAATGCTGGAAGTATGTGTGTCTATATATATATATATATATATATATATATATATATATATATATATATATATATATATATATATATATAAAAAAATAGAGGGAAACATTTCACGTGGGGAAAAATATATCTAAAAACAAAGATGATGTGACTTACCAAACGAAAGCCCTGGCAGGTCGATAGACACACAAACAAACACAAACATACACACAAAATTCAAGCTTTTGCAACAGACTGTTGCCTCATCAGGAAAGAGGGAAGGAGAGGGAAAGACGAAAGGATGTGGGTTTTAAGGGAGAGGGTAAGGATTCATTCCAATCCCGGGAGCGGAAAGACTTACCTTAGGGGGAAAAACGACGGATATACACGCGCACACACACACATATCCATCCGCACATACACAGACACAAGCAGACATATTTGAATATATATGAAATATGTCTGCTTGTGTCTGTATATTTGTGTATGGATATGTGTGTGTGCGAGTGTATACCCGTCCTTTTTTTCCCCCTAAGGTAAGTCTTTCCGCTCCCGGGATTGGAATGACTCCTTACCCTCTCCCTTAAAACCCACATCCTTTCGTCTTTCCCCCTCCTTCCCTCTTTCCTGATGAGGCAACAGTTTGTTGCAAAAGCTTGAATTTTGTGTGTATGTTTGTGTTTGTTTGTGTGTCTATCGACGTGCCAGCGCTTTCGTTTGGTAAGTCACATCATCTTTGTTTTTAGGTATATTTTTCCCATGTGGAATGTTTCCCTCTATTAATATATATATATATATACTGTCATTTCTTGGTAACAGTATTAGCTTATTCCCAAGAGTAAGCAGCTTTCACTCAATTAATACTCAGCAGAAATCAAACCTTCATTTGCATAGGACTTCCTTAAATCTTGTACAGATAGGTGTGCAGTATACTGCTGCATCCATTTTCAATAAGCTACCGCTCAAATTCAAAAACCTTAGCAGTAATCCACACGCTTTCAAATCGAAGCTGAAGAGTTTCCTCATGGGTCACTCCTAGTCTGTCAAGGAGTTCTTGAAAAATTAAACTGCTTCTTATTATATTGTTGATTGCATTTACTTAAACTTATGGATTGACTTTTTGTGGGTTCATAAAGATTTTATTTTTATCTGTTATTACTTTTATGTTGTAATTTCATATACTGACATGTTCCAGGACCTTGGAGATTTAGAACTTGACTTCTAAATAAATAATGAACCCAGCAAATTGAAATCACCTTCCCATTTAGATGTAGCCCTGAGGGGAAACCAGGTAAAACCCAAGTGAGGCTTTCAGTTCTGAGGGACATAATAGTATTAGACATCAGTTATGTTGTAGTGTTACACTGAAGTAATTACAGCTGAAATAGTTAAGAATTTTTATTAGTTGTTTGTTCGGCTGTTGAAAATGTCAGTAAGTAAAAATGTCATTAAATTACATGCATACACTATCATTAGATAGTATCATCACAGAATATTAGGCATATCTGTGAAAACTCCATTCAACCTTAACAACTGACTTTGTGAATGTTAAATTTCCAATACAGCACATATTCATTTTTATAGGTGTAGAAAACTGGAATCTGTCGAACACTATAGAATATAGATTTATTGCCAGTTCATATAGTTCATACCGTCTTGAGGAAGGTCATGGACCAACAAGAAGTCTTCAGCCGAATGCATTGATATCGAGACGGTAGTGGCATGAGGATGATAAGATGGAAGGCTGGATCAGGGTGTGATCTGGTTCAGTCAAAAATGATGGTGCACAATGGCCACATACCCACTCAAAGAGGGGTGGACTCCAGCCAGCACCAAACAGCAATGTTGTCAGTGTACATGAAACATTTGAACAATGCACTCAGAGATAGTAGGAGTGGGGTCATTGTTTACAGGAGCTGGAAGAAATGGATTAGCTCATGTCCACTAGGATTTAGTATTGAGTGCTCTGAGGTAGAGCACAACACAGTTTACTATATAAATTAATCAGCTAACAACACATACTAGTATTGATCTAACAATTTACAAGCATTGCCACAGATATGATCAAGTTGCAACGTTTTCCCCTGTCACAACAGTGAATAGAAGTTTGAGTGTTAAGGAATAGATTTGTTCACATGATACTCAAGTAGCATTCACATTGTGATCTCATTACACTTTGTGGTTCCATATATCATCTACATGGTTAATGAGATAGTATATACATGACTCACTAAGTTCTCACACTAATCCTTGTTTCTTCATTGTTCAACATACATATTACACCGAACAATGGAAAATCAGTTTGATATATCAACAGTGCTATGAAGAGGACAGACTGATATTCGCTGGAAATATGACACATTGAGTAGCTTTTTCATAATATTAAATATTACACCTGTAGGCATTACAGATGTGTTCATGGTTACACAACACCAAGTTACACACATTGTTCAAAAGTTTGAAACATACTACTGCTCATAATGTCTTTAGTTTTCAATCAGGTAAGAGATCTCAACTTATGTAAGCTCTAAATAAACACATATGACACATTTACTTTGGACTTAGCTCATAAGCTATCTGTTTCACACTTGCTTGTCAGAGGCTGATGCAAGCACATCCGTAGTAAATCCACAACCAAGAAATTATCAGATGTGCCAACTTATACCCCTCACACAACGAATGCCACAGTCAGTAAATTGCCATTACAATTAATTCTAAACATGCATCAATCAATGGGTAAGGTAACTCAAAAAAAAACTTATTCTTTAAAGATAATCAATGAGGAACTGAAATTAACCACTACATAGAAAACATCATGTTTTATTTTACCAAAATTGCTTACAACTAATGTGCTGAAATAACTTGATTAGACAAGTATCCATAATTATACTTCTTTGAATAATTCACCCAGTTCTGTTTCTTTTGCATTATTAGCTCAACTGATTAACAAAACATTGCACATCTCCATGATTTACATATATTACAGTAAGTAGTCATCAGATACATTTAGACTAGAGGAAAATTTAATGCAAGCACATACTAAAGATTTCATTACTTAATGCTACTCATAATCTCTAGATACAAAACAATTTTATTCAGTTTGTGAGTAAATGCTCAAGAGTAATATATCTTCAAGTTCTTATGTGAATGCAGTTCTTCAATTTTATGACTAGTCAGGTAAACCATAAGATAACCACCAGGATTCAGAACATCAATTGTCTCAAACAGTCCAGAATAAAGGAATTGCCATTTATTGTTTGTCTTTTTGTCTTCTAAGCAATGAAGACTTCCATTGATTCTGAAGAGGCACCTCTATTACAATGTTGAATTGTTGTACTCTCTTGATGTCTTTGTTGTGTTAGGTTTTCTCTGGCGTGCCTTGGATGTCAGAGTAAGCTGAGCCTCTCTAATTTTATGCTCCCATGGCTTGGAATCTGTCAGAGTTCATGGCAGTCTATCAACCCATTCATTCTTCTTAGACTTCTTCAGCATAAGTTCTGATGGAGTAGTGTTGGTGGATCTGAATGCCAAGTTACTAAGTATTTCCTCAAAAGGTCAAAGGTAGTTGAACTAAGTAGTGTGTGGATGATGACAGTAGATTCTAAAAAACTGGTACAATTCCCAAAACAGACCCACTATGGGATTAGATTCTGGATGTTGCCATGAGGTTAAGATTTGCTTAATAGCAATTACATGTAGAAAACTTTGCCAACGGTAACTAGTGGAGTTGACACTGTTGTCAGAGGGCAATGTCTGTGGCTTACTGATGCACTGAATGTGATCTCTAACAAGTTTTCAAGTATTGGCTGACATGTTACAGTTTCTAATGGATATAGCTTTAGATATTTGTAAAATAGGTCAAAGAAGCTGATAATGCACTTTTCACCCCCTCTCAGCCCTTTCACCTTCTGTCACAAACTGCACATTCTTAATACCTTTTGAACTTCCCTCTGAAAGTTTGGTACATGACAATACCTCTGTATCTTCTCCACACATCTGATTACTGTGCAATAACCCCAGGAATTAATCTATTTTCATAATTTTTGGTGTCTGTTCTTTCAGACAAGTGTGTGACTGCAAGTGGGCAAGGGACGCTACATTAGTAGTGTGTGGATAGGTTGAGAATTTGGGTCTGATGGGAGGTGTGTTAGGCAAATCTGTGCAGTTGCAATGACCACTGTGTTCGGATGGCTTAACAGTCACAGCATCTGCTTAGTAAGAAGGAGACTCCAGTTCAAATCCTGGTCTAGCTCAAATTTTCAGCTTTCTATGTTGATTCAAATCAGTGCCCACTTGCAGCCAATATCTGTAATTTCTTTGTGTTTTAATTCATAGTAACTACTGTATCAAAATGTTGTCTGTTCTTTCAGACAAGTCCAAAAGAACAGACACCGTGTATACATAATTAAGGCTAGGACAGTCACTTGTCTCTTCAGTGTGGATGCACAAAAGGCTCAAACTCTTATGGGAATTAGCGAAATAGTGCGAGTAACAAGTATAATGGACAAGGTGCACTACATTAGTAGTGTGTGGATAAGTTTGAATTTGGGTGTAACAGGAGGTGTGTTGGGTACTCCATTCAGTTGTGATGACCACTGTGTATGGATGACTTTGTGGCCAGAACATCTGCCTAGTAAGCAACAGACCCCAGTTTGAATCCCAGTATGGCACAAATTTTCAACTTTTTCCATTGATTTAAATCAATGCCCACTCACAGCTAATGTCTGTTATTCCTTTGTGCCCAAAAGAACAGATACCACATTCATACAAAATGTTGGGAGTTCCATTCACTACTTGAAATAGGCATGGACCTAACCCATAGGATGAAACATCAGTTATTAGTCCAAAGTCGATATTCATGTCCAAGTGGAGCAGCAACAGTGAGTTCACTAAAGCTGTTTTAATTTTCTCAAACATAAGTTGACATTCAAGAGTCCACTGCCATGTAACATTCTTTCTTAATAAACTCAACAATGGCTCAGTATTCACGACTTGTTTGGGAATAAAATGACGATAGAAGTTTAGTGAAGTCTTTAAGTTGTTTTTGGGTCCTCAGTGCTGGTGTATTTTGAATTGCATTGATCTTTTTACTGTCATTTAGTATGACAGGTGACAATATTAGATGTCCAAAAAAGTTTGTCTCTGTCAAACCAAGTTTCGACTTCTTGAGGTTGGCTGTCACACAAGATACACAGAACTTGTCCAACACTTTATGTAACACAGTGATGTCTTTCTTCCAGTTTGCAATGCAACTAGAAGATCATCAACAGAAAATATAATCAGTTCACTTATTTCTGGACACATTATGGCACCCAAAACTGAGAGTAATACTCTCAAACGCACATCATTCAGTCCAAATGGAAGGACAGTGAAATGGTAGCTTCTGCCTATATATATGAATGCTGTGCATTTACAAGAGTCAGCATTTAATGGAACTTGCCAGTAGGAGCAGCTCATGTCTGCACTGGTTAAATATTTGTCATCAAGAAAATTTTGAATCAGTTCTTTAATGTCTCACAGTCTGGTATGCACTAAAATAATTACCTTGTTAATCTCACAGGTGTCTAATGCAAGTAAAAAACTGCCTCCAGCTTTGGCAACCAACTGGCTGCAATACAGACTCTTTGAAGAATCAGGGATCCCCCAATGAAGTATTTTGATTTCCTGGTCAGTGCAGATCTAAGGGCTCAAGGAATTGAGGCTTTAGTTGTAGGTATGTTGAGGTTTCATATTCAGATACAAATGTAACCATTAATAATGCCAGGCTTCTCCTAAAAGACCTGGACATAAAAGTTCTGAAAATTTCATCTGCTCTGAAGATGATAGGGCAGTATATTCAACAATTTTGTCTAGAACTTGTTTCTGTACTTTTATGACAGGCCATTTTTCCACTTTAATAGCAGTTACTTGACTCATCCATTGTATTGTCAATATCTGGAAGTACTTGCCATGGATGCATTCCTTCACTAATAGGTTAACTGTGGTTGTGATTCCATTGTTTGTGAATTTTAGCTTTCTCAAAGAAAAGTCTATCATTGAGTCTTTTTCTTGCTGCCATTCAAGCCCAAGCATCAGTCCACAACTAGACTAGCTACAACCAGTTATGTACCCAGGATCATTCTAAGTTGCATCTGCAATTTCACAAACTGTGAATGTCCCCAACTGCTCCTATTATGCTGCAGTTTGCTGCCAGAAAGATTGGTATATCAGCCTTTATAAGAATTCTTCTGAATAGTGCCACTGAGACTGCATTAATACAAGCACCTCCATCAAGTATGGTATTCACTACCAGAAGGCCTTCAACTTCAACATTGACTGCAGATTGTGGTATCCCTTTTGAACTAAACTTGCACGGGTGTGGATCACACAAGTTTCTCTCAAATGTTTCTCACCATCATTGTGCAGCAGCAGAAGTTATTGTTTACTACAGGCCCTAACTCAATTCTTAACCAACATTATGGGGCTAGATGTGGTCGCAATTAGTTTGAAGTCAACTAAAGTTCAGTAGGACAATCGTCTTCTACCACCTCTGTAATAATCAGTGGTTTATTGTTGTTGCAGATTGATTCTGCTGTCACTGGTTATGTCCAGTATTCATATGATAGTTGGCATTGTATCTCCTCATCTTCCTCTTACTTTGGAAGTTCTGTCAATTTCTTGTTTTCGTAATGTATTTCTTGAAGTAAATGCATAGTGTGCTCTGCTGCACATTAAATAGCTTGGGACCAAACACTTATTTATGGGAATGCTCCTGCATCACATTCAATCAGTTTTTAGAAATAAAACCTTTTTCAAATTCATCATAAGTGTTGCATGACTCTGCTGCATCCATCATCCAGGGGACACCATTGCTGTGTAAATCCATTGATGATTCCAATCTCTTGTGCTTCTGTCCACATATGTGGTGATGCACACTTAAATGCACAAATGAATGCAAATGGCTGAATTATCTTCTTGTCAAGCTGGACATTTTAGAATTGCCAATGCTTAATGAACTTTTCTTCCATTGCATGAGTGACATAATTGCTCCCTGCACTATACGCAGTTGTGGTGAAATATTTGGATGTCTATCACTCTGTGGATATTGTAGAAAAACTGGCATGGAATGCTGTGTGTTTCCTCTTTCTGCGTTACTCAGAGTGGATTGGTTATTGTGCAATACTTCCTTGACTCCAGATAATTCATGGCTGAACACATTTACTCATTGATTAACCTCAGCTCACTAGTACTTGAAGACATCAGCTGACTGAGTTTTCATCTCTTGCAAGTCTTAGGTAATCTCTTTATTCAAATTGTCACTCCAGGATGTAATTGTTTCATGGACAGTGTTAATTTCCTCCTGCACCTTAATGGTTACTTGACTGTCTTTATTACTAAGCCATGTGGAAACCAGCATCAGATTTATCTTTCTGAACCTTATATTGATCTGTAATGTTCGAGAGACAACCCTGACACTTGAGTGGATAATTTTTCAATAGTAATAGACAAGACATCTTGACCTCATTTGAATCAGATAACTCATCAGTTAATCCATTAAAAGCTTCAGGCAAGTTCTTATGCATATCCCCGAATTAGGGAATCTTGTTAACTACGGCAAATGGGGTCCTCAAATTTCCTGTATGGTATTACTTAAAGCAGAACAATAATTGGTGATCTCTTTGTGAAATTCACTTTGAATTTCTCCACTTTCTCCCCACAAAACTGTCTTAACTCGCAGAATTTCAGTATGAAGTGCTGTTTGTACTCCCAAAATTTCAGTATGTAAAGATATCTAAATTCCTTGGATTTGTAGTGATAATTCTTGCTTTAAGATCTCTGACATGTACCACTTTAAACTTTCTTGTTGCTGTTCTAACATAACTTGGATTTTATTGAGAAGTTCTATGAATGGGTCTAAATGTTGGCTACTCAAGCTTGCTCATCTCTTTCCGCTGCCTGCTGGATGTTAATTTCGTCCTGATGAACCATTGTAAACTGATGTTGAGTTCTGAACATAACACAACAAAGTACACAAAATGACTAGAAATTGCATTTTAACTTACTAAGAATAATCCCTACTCTCCAAAATAATGTTCTTGTGCCAAGAAAATCACATAAATGTAGCACTGAATTTCATTCAAAAGAAACAATTCAACAGTGCCAACAATTAACACACCCTGAGCACATCATTTATCTAACTAATTCCAACTATTAAATTGGAAATGCCAGTCTACAACTGAATATAACCATTTCAAGCCCTTGGTAATTGTCAAGCACGAAAGGAGATGTGTGTATACACTTACCTGCAGATTTACTGCTGTACAGCCCTTGGGATTAGAAGTCCAGTTCTCATGTGGATGCTGACTTGAATTCCATTTCCCAACAACAGATCATGCAAGAATAAAACACACAATTATTAATGATTACACTAAACAGAAAAATAAAAGAATGTTATACAATAAAACTGAAATAGTTAATATCTCATGATACTTCTGTAAACAATTTGCCAAACTGAATTACGTGCGCCTGTCTTCAACCAATAATTAATGGGCTGAATAAATTTAAGAGTTAGTGTGAAATAGAAGTTCATTAGTTGGTTCATAAGTCTATGTAAAAGATCAATTTGAAAATCATGATTCTGTGAACAATATGTTGTTATTCTTTGGTCAAAGTGGCTATACTGACTGTTATACTTGCCCAATAGTGAAGCTGTAAGACCTCTCTGCAGAGGCATGAAATACTGTAAACCATGCTGCAGGCTCATCTGCAATAACAAAACATACTGGTGAGAAGCTTAAAAGTTGAGGACTTATTAAGAAAATAAGTAATCAAAGTAATTTAATTTAAGCCCCACCAGCAGTCTTGTGATTCAATTCCAATTGGTACAATGTGTTATGTTGGAGTATTTAGTAACTGCTCCAAAATATCGCAAGACAGAGAGAACCAATTCAGACATAGCTATCCTTCATTTCTACATGTAACAATACTGTGTTCAAATGAGTCAACAGCACACATATTACAGCTACGTTAAGGAATAATACAATCTTTGGTCAGAAAAGTGGTGCACTGCCATTATACTCAATTAACATGACTAATAGCTTGGCATAACCACAATAAAGTATGAAATTGCACAGAAAAGGGGATACTAAAATTGATTTTTGTTTAGCCATTTCTTAAATAACTAAGCTAAACTAAATCTTAGTACTAAGTTAAAATGCTCTCTGCCTTCAAATCAAGCCTGAACTATAAGCTAATAACTTGTAAACCAGTCTTGTCATGTCACTCTTTATTGTGAAGAAAGATATACATAGGTACATTCACTTGTTATGACTTGACAAATTCAGAAAAATGATCGTTGTATCATTTGATATTGAATAAAGTAATTATTATTATTATTATTACTGACTTTTTGTGCCATTGCACTTGAAAATGATTAGTGGTTCAGCAGCTAAAATCACAGTAGGAAAGTAAGTAAATTAAACACATGTACAGTCAAATGATGGTAATGACTTTATTCAAAAATACATGAGGTAGTTTGAAGGCAGCCTTTCAGGAAGTTGACTGGAACTATGTGGATAATATGACAGACGCCAACTCCAAATTTACTTTATTTGTCATAAATTGTTTTCAATCTTTAACAGCTGCTTTCCCAAGAAAAGAATTCATCTGTATACTATTTTATCCACTTTTTTCTGTTTATGTTTAGGGTTACTTTGGTGAATGTTGACAGGGGTACCATAACTCAGTAAGCCTTTTGAGGAAATTATCAAACACTGTTTCGCCAGCATCTTTCCCAGGGTGTGTGTTACATACAAAGTCTCAGCTAATATTAGCTAATTTGTCAATAAATAAACTAACATATTCATCTGTCTACCCTTTCATCCATGCAACATTTAGAATTGCTGCTGACTGATGTGTCTGATTTAGACAATAGTTCAGAGTAGAAAATTAAAATTATACGTTCATGATCTGCTAGAGCTGAACTAGCAAGCCTGACATCACACATATCTCTGGAAAAAATAACAATAATATAATATGAGTAGCCTAGAAATTTTGATAAAAGCAGAAAAATGGGATGTTGTTTGTGTAGATGACAGCGTAGAAAATGTCTGAGAATCGTTTTGTGATATACCAAAATGCTGTATTAATGTAGCTTGTCCTAAAGTATGCAGAACTATTAGTTGTATATCAAACATGAAATGGATCAGTATAGAAATAAAAAAAGCAAGAGATGAACTAACAGTGCTTTATGAAAATTACAAGAAGATAAATAACAGATCATTCGTGAGAGTTATAGGTGCAAGAAACAAGTATGCGCTAACACAATAAAAGATGAAAAGGTTACATACAAAAAACTAGAAATACAATCTTCTAATGTCCCTAAAACAGTCTGAAATTATGTAAATAAGAACCAAAAAGAGTCACATGTCTTTGAAGACAGAAATATTATATTCAGAAAGGAGGAGAAAGAAGTTACAGATCCATGACAAGCATGTAATAGTTTCAATCAGCACTATATATCTATAGTGATGGAACTTCTAAAATAGAACATAGCAGTACCACAGTGCATTGTAAGCATCAATAAGGTGACTGAGAGTTTACAACTACTACCTACAGATGAATTTTATGTTCCAAACATAAACAAAACACTAAGAAATAAAAATACAGAGGGATTTGATGGCATAACAACAAAAATGGCAGCAGAAGCCCATTCACATGAAAAATTTTTGTGCACATCAACTTAAAATACTTGAATGCTTAGATAAACTGTAAGATAACACAAATAGATGCATTACAGAGGCATTTGCCACAAAAGATATAGTGAGGGAGGTTTAGTATATGGACTAGATGACTTTATTGAACAATTTTAAAAATACGTTGATAAATTTGATATGGTATGAGAAAGGAATGAGAATAGGATAGGTAAATGGAACAAGAATTTATCACAATTGGGGGTGGTCCAATGATCATAAAGGAGACAGAGACAGAAGAAGGAATAACAAGAACAATTATCATGGCAACAGTAACAGGATGGACAACCACTGGAAAGACAGACATGGATATGATGACAGGAGAAACAATAATTGGGATGATAGATGAAGGGACAATGAAAGGGCTCATGAGCAAAGATGTAGGCAATGAGAAGCTGATTACCAAAGGTTTGGTAACAGGAATTTTGAAAACAGAAAAATGTGTCAGAAACCTAACTGCACATCATGGGGAGCCTGCTGATTTGGGATGAGAGAAAATAGATACCAAAATTAGGCTAATAATTTTAAGATAGGAAGGGGTAATTTTCAAAGGGGATTGCATGTTAGAGATTACAGTAGTTCACATAACATAAATATGAAAGAGTATAGCAGGGAATTTTGAGAACATATATTAAAGGAAATGAAGGAGGCAGAAAATAGTAAGCAGAGGGTGGAAGTTGATCTTGATGGTGACATCTTCACAAACTTAATTGATGAATCTTGTAGCTGTAACAGAGTTAGAGATACTAGTGATGATAATTGGGATGAGTTTGGTCTCATGAGATAAATGAGTGATGAAGATATAGAGGAGAGTGGTGAACCTATTTGTGCTGAGGTTGCATGTGCTGAGACTGAGAATCATTTACTTGGGGAGTAGGTAGTAGCTATGATGATGATACTTGTGCTATGAATACTAATGTTATTGATGATGGTTTAGGTAATGATGCTGTTGATGATGTTTCTGATATTGAATGTGATGATGTCATGCTTTTCAAAGAATTAAATACGGTGATTTATGTTGAGATTAAAGTAAAAGTTTGATGAGTAATGATGATAAAAGTACAAATGTAAGTCTTAGTGATGATTTAGTGAAGAATATGGAAGTACATGATTTGCTTGAATCAGTTAATACCAGTGAAATACTGTCCACTTGTTCTGATGTCAGTAAGAAAGTGAACTGATTAGCAATGAAATTTTGAAGATTAGTTGTGACTATTTTGATAATGTTGGTAGTGGTAATGCAATGCATGAGGTTTTGAAAGGAATTTGTCAGGACATACTTCCAAAATTGGAGATGAGGTGAATTTTGAGCCTAATGAAGAGCCAGGAGACTGCAATGTAATTTTGGAGAGATTACAGCCTTAGGAAAGTGGAGAATCTATAGATAAAGAGCAGAGTATGGGTTGGAGAGAGATAGAAGGGGATTTGTTGTATGAAGATGAAAACATTGGTAATTTTGATATACAGAGGAGTCCATATGTTTGTGTTCAACTGGTAATTGGAGGTCTAATTGCCTGATTGATGCTGGCAGTCTTCTTCATGGA